>NC_036860.1:20855463-20909630 GCF_002910315.2 Salvelinus sp. IW2-2015 | reverse complement strand
CGGCACATGGAACTGGGTGGGGTTGGCCTAGGCCGGTCTCGCCCACCATACATTTTCATTGGTTGAGGCTCATTAAAGCACGCTCGACACAACGTAGCCTGCGTGGTGATATACGTCAGCACGTACATGTAACAGATCAGCTAGCTAGCYACTCTAGCTAGCTAGTTAACGTAAACTCGTACATCGCCTTGGTCCGTACAATTGACCTTATTTTAGCGCCCCAAAAACGWAATACTTCCAGATCAACTGTAATTTCAATACCATTGTAAAGCACAATTTCTCCACTTTCCAACAGAATTCATGCCGAGACCTTCACGCTACCCGTTTCTGCATAATTCAAGCAGGCAATGAGCTCCTTCGGGTCTTTTTAAAAATGGCAGGTGGGGAAGCGAAACTAATGCGTTATAGTGAGAAGGACAGATGTCGTATGGGAAAATTGATTTTTTTCACTCGATCTGTCCAACTTATCACCTTATCGCCTCTAAAATGTAAATAAAACACTATAAAGAGTTTATATAATGTGTCATTACATACCTATTTGAAGGTTTGTGTCGAATTTGAATCGGGTTTTTAGGGCGGTGCTAAAGTGATCTTAGAAGTAAACAGCGGCTTTGAGAATGATGATCGCATGCAATGATGACGAAAAAAATGACTAGGTATCCCCCCTTACCCMCGTCACTGTCCATTTCTTGTTTTTAAACAATGAAAGAAGTGCTACACCTGGTGGAGAGAGATTGTAAGACAGAAATAGTTGCTTTATGCTTGCTGTACGTTACGACATGACACGTCAAGATGTAACGGAGGGTCAGTTTATTCAACTTTTCTCCAATACTATAGAGCCATTACCATGTCGATCAACGTTTGAATAGAAACCTAGTTCACACCCCTGATTTTGAAGTCAACACAGTCAACACAGAAGTCAACACAGTCAACACAGCTTACAGTCCCATTAGTTTTCTTTGTAGCCTCGTTTGAATGTCGCGGTTACGCACATTTGTACGGAATGGGGTGAGTTTACTTTAGCTGGTTAACATTATAGGTTTGCAGAGTCACATCTAACAATACAAATCATTGTTTTCTAATCGATTTTTGGGTTCATAATTTCTGTAGTCTGTAAATACTTTTCATGCAGGCTTACGGTGTTATAGCGATTCACTTTTCCACACATCGAAAGTGTTAGTTTACTCCGTTGCTATGGTCACAGATGGCTGTCGTCTTCCGTGTGTGGTGGTTCTTATGCCACGTTCACGTACTACTTGGAACTAGGAAACTTGGAAATGTCTGACTTGCTAACTGGTTGTAGTTATATACGTGCTGTGTTCAAMGAATCAGCAAGTCGGACATTTCAGAGTTTCCTAGTTATGACTAGGAAAGCAATTATGCAACGGGGCACTGTTAAAACAAACTGCAGAGAACACATGCAAAGTTACCCCCAGTTGAAACTTGCGTGAACAAAACATTTATAAAATCATAAAGACTAAAATGAAAGCCACAACAGACCGCGCTATACACAGACACACAGCAGCCATGACATGGAGCAGAGCTGATGGATGATGGATCCTAGTCCAGCCAACAGAAGGAAAAAAGGGAAGAAAAAAAGGAACATCTTTACATCTCAGTGGTGTGGTGGTGCAGMGGAGTCTACTCTGTCCGGGTGCGACTTCACCATTCATTTTCACTCAAACATTGTTTTAAGCTTTGTTTTACTATTGACAGTTATAGCTGATTTCGGGATTGTATAAGGATTCGCTCTCATTAAAGTCCGACCTGTCCTAGAGCGGAAATTCTCGTTTAGGATTCACCTCGAAGAATGATGCAGGCTGCTAACACAGATAGAACAATGAGCCAGATATTTCACTGGATGTGTAAATGTGAAGCATCCGGTTTGCGTTTCCACTCACTACCAAATATGGTGATGAGAGGAAACCCAGAAGCCGGCAGTGGGAGAAGATTGAGAGAGATGGATTTTGGCAGACATTGTGCTAATTTTCTCATCGATGAAACATTTGAACTCCATACAGTTTTCTGTTTCCAAAACTAGAATATGTAGCAAACAGAGTGAACAGCGTTTCGTAGACTTTACACTTTACCAAAAAAAAAAAAAAAAGTTGTTTAGAAGGAGAGCAAGGGCGAATGGAGTTATTGCACACACATACTTCAGAGTAGATGTTCTCTAACGGAAATATGCAAATAAATGCTAGAACACCGCCAATAGGATCTTGGCTTTGCCCTCCTCCTTGCGTGTTCTGCCCACTACAATACATTTGCTCCCATTGGAAACAACAGGCTCTGGTCTATCTTGGGTTAGTTATAAAAAATCTAATACATATTCAGAAATTGGGGGTGGAAACATTGTGGTCGTTTCCACATGTAGCAGAGAAATAACAAATAAGGCACTGACTGACAGCTTGTCATTGTAACTAGCTAGCATGCTACCCTTAGCTAGCTAATGAAAGTCATGTGAGCACCATTTCAATTAAGACAGGTGAAAATAATTATTTCAGAAAAACACTTCCAGCCTACCTACCTGTCAAGATAGGAGTCTCAGCTAAACGGTGCCAATACGAGCTGTTGACATTTGTCTGACTCTAGCTGTTTGACAATTCCAGTGAAACTGTGTCGGATTCCAGACATCATTTATATTTGGACATGCACACGTACATTTTCAGATAGCTATAAATTAGTTTTACATGGCCCAGTGCCCCGGGTGGAGATTTATTTTTAGGATCAACGGAATTGAGCAGACCCTGCACACCCGGGGCAACGGGCCATGCAAAGCGAATTTGCCTAAAACATTAGTGGTCTAAACCATTCATCTTAGTGCGACTGGGGGAGCGGGGTTCTACAATGCAATCATAACACGCAATTTCAATATTTATATATTGTTAGACTAGCTAAAAAATAAGTGAAATTTGACAAATTATCCAATGGATTATCTTTTTACTGCAGTGGGCTGACTCAGGGTCACACAGAGTGATTCTTGTAGTATTAAAAAAATCTACTTAGAAACAAAAGTAWMCACTGCACACACATGGTTATGGGCTTAAAAAACAWAGACACCCAGTACCATGTCAGATGTAGAGTTGAAATATATTCAATKTTGAGTTTGCATCCCAATATTACACTTTATATACATCACAGAAGACTGAAATACAGTGGTGGAAAAAGTACCCAATTGTCATACTTGAGTAAAAGTAAAGATATCTTAATGCAAAATGAAAAGTAAAACTGAACGTCAACCAGTAAAATCATACTTGAGTAAAAGTATTTGTTTTTAAATATACTTAATATCAAAATTAAATGTAATTGCTGAAATATACTTACAGTGCATTCGGAAGTATTCAGACCCCTTGACTTGTTCCACATTTTGTTACGTTACAGCCTAATTCTAAAATGGATTGATTAGATTACCCATAATGACAAAGCAAAAACATTTTTTTCGTCATTATGGGGTATTGTGTGTAGATTGATAAGGGAAAAATGTGTTTTAATCAATTTTAGAATAAGGCTGTAACATAACAAATTGTGGAAAAGGTCAAGGGGTCTGAATACTTTCCGAATGCACTGTAAAGTATCAAAAGTAAAAGTATAAATCATTTCAAATTCCTTATAAGCAAACCAGATGTCACCATTTTCTTATTTACTTTAATTTACGGATAGCCAGGGGCACGCTCCAACACGCAGACATCATTAACAAACGAAGCATGTGTTTAGTGAATCCGCCAGATCAGGGGCAGTAGGGATGACCAGGGATGTTCTCTTGATAAGTGTGTGAATTAGACCATTTTCCTGTCCTGCTAAGAATTCAAAATGTAATAAGTACTTTTGGGTGTCAGGGAAAATGGATGGAGTAAAAAGTACAGTATCACAKCGAKGTCAAAMAGGKGTGGCCTGAGGCTCTTGAATTTTTGCAATWAAAAAAAAATAGAAATACCTTATTTAGATAAATATTCAGATGCTTTGCTATGAGACTCGAAATTGAGCTCAGGTGCATCCTGTTTCCKTTGATCATCCTTCAGATGTTTCTACAACTTGATTGGAGTACACATGTGGTGAATTCAATTGATTGGACATGATTTGRAAAGGCACACATCTGTCTGTATAAGGTCCCACAGTTTTCAGTGGCAGGGACTGGTGGACTAGTCAGCATCGAGGGAAAGATGAACGGAGCAAAATACAGAGAGATTCTTGATGAAAACCTGCTCCAGAGCAATGAGGACCTCAGACTGGGGTGAAGGTTCACCTTCCAACTGGACAACGACCCTAAACACACAGCCAAGACAACRCAGGAGTGGTTTCATGACAAGTCTCTGAATGTCCCYGAGTGGCTCAGCCAGTGCCCGAAATTGAACCYGATCTAACATCTCTGGARAGACCTGAAAATAACTGTCAGCGACGCTCCCCATCCAACCTGACAGAGTTTGAGAGGATCTGCAGATAAGAATGGGAGAAACTCCCCAAATAGAAGTGTGCCATTCTTGTAGCTTCATACCCAAGAAGACTCGAAGTTGTAATCGCTCCCAAAGGTGCTTCAATAAAGTACTGAGTAAAGGGTCTGAATACTTTAGTTTTTTAAAGAAATTATACATTTGCAACAACTTTTAAAAACCTGCTTTTGTTTTGTCATTATGGGGTATTGTGTGTAGATCGATGAGGGGGGGGAAACTATTTAATACATTTTAGAATAACGCTGTAACATAACAAAATGTGGAAAAACTCAAGGGGTCTGTATACTTTCCAAATGCACTGTATAGGTAACCAGATCATGGCTACAACGATGTTACTAAGTCTTTGACCACACTGTGTTATATTGGTGTGTAAAAACTCATGCTTYCTACCCTTCAACCCAGGGTTTCCCAAACTTTTTTGGCCCAAGACCCCATTTTGATATCAACCATTTTTTGTGACCCCACCACGTAATTTTTTTTATAATCAATGGCCAATGTTTAGTTTTAAATTTGGGCTATGACAGCCTATTACAAATCAGTATTTTTTACAGTATTTAAGTCTGAAGACAGTATGGTGTGAAGTGACTGAAATGCATCAGAAAGGTACTGCGAAGTTCAGAAGATCATCAGCCAATRATGTTGTATGCTCTTCTGTGTGAATAGAACATCATTATTGATGATGATCTTTTTCTTCCAGTCTGATTTACATACGTGTTCCTGAGAGTCTGATCTTCCAGTGATGGGGTTCACAATATTTTGTTGCTTAAACCATTCAAAAGATATAGCATTTGTTGGAAGAAAACAGAAACCTCCTCTGTTGATTACAAACACACCTAGTTGCTACCGGAGGTGTCTGATGTATCCGCGGTTCAATGAACCAGGCACAAATTTTCTCTCGCAACCMCATTTTCAAATCCCCCTAGATTGGGAAACCCTGCTTAAACCTTTTTTTAAACTGACTATGGCGGTGTTAATTAAATCAGACTATTAATATGAGGAGTAATCCAGGAATGTCACGAGTTAATTGACATGAGAAAACTTAAGAAAATACCAACTCTACAGAGCGCCATTGGACTAGATAATGCTAAACAAGGTTGGAATGTTATWTAATTTAAAATAAAATACAACAATTAATTCGTTTGAGAAAAAAAAATCATTACAATTTGAAATCCCACTGTGGATGTATTCGTTTTTATAAATTGCCTTAGGGGCATACTCAGACCCGACACCAGGATAAAGTGAAATCGGCAAGGGGACAGAATTGACACAATTGTGGTGGGTTCTGTCACGCATCCCTCCGGAACTGTCATTACGCACACCTGGTCCCCATTACCACTGATTGTAATTGTTTAAATGTGCCCTTTGTTTGCCATTGGGCTGTCGATTATTGTTCCAATGTCYGTTGGTCGTGTGAGTACCTGTGCTGTGTTGTTTTGGCTTTCGTGCCGCGTGTATTGCACAGATGATTACGGGTCTCGTCCCGTGTGGTATCATTATGCGTTKGTGTATTTATTCGAGGTACTCCTCACTCTTTTGTTTGGGTCTCAACCCTGTGTTTTGTATACGTGTTTGTTTGGTCTTCGTCCCCGTCTTCGTCCCCGTTTACATGGCACGCTGNGTGTATTTATTCGAGGTACTCCTCACTCTTTTGTTTGGGTCTCAACCCTGTGTTTTGTATACGTGTTTGTTTGGTCTTCGTCCCCGTCTTCGTCCCCGTTTACATGGCACGCTGTAATTTGGGTAAATAAAACCCCCTATTACRCATTCCTGCGCCTGTCTCCCGATCCCTTTATACCAACGTGGCAGGTTCTTGCATTGAAATTATATTCGATTCTGCTTATATTACGCTATCCCACAACAAACTAAGTTCAAATTCCGAGCTCATTCAGTGCTTTTGAAGTGACAGGTTGGTGCGAAATCTGTATCCTATCTCCGCTKCACTGTATCAGCACAATGGACAGCGCCTTCCACAATAAAGCAATGCCGTTTTGGTAATGAATATAGGCTACAAGATAGATAGGTGAATTACCCTATTACAAACAGCTGCGCTCCATCAGCACCATGGACAGCGCTAGATTGTTTACCTTTTCAGAACAGTTGCAGCCTACTTGATACTCTATCGAACATCCTGAATAAGCAATCATTCCATTCTCCCCGAAATATTCTTGTAAGATCCCCCTCAAWTGCCATTTGAATTAGTTGAACTTTCCTCTGGTGTCAAATCAATTTGTATTTGTCACATGCGTCGAATGCTTATAGCATTTCACTGTAAGGTCTTCAACAATGCAGTTAAGAAAAATACCACAAAAAAAAGAAATAAAAGTAACAAATACTTAAAAACGAGCAGTAAAATAACAATAGCGAGGCTATATACAGGGTGAAGGCCTTGTCTACGTTAACATTGGACCCAACACAGAACATTCGACATGGGAAACAAAAGGCAGCATCTACAGTCACCGAGTATTCCAGCCACTCTCTTCCTATGATCCAGTTGCTATTAAATGAAMATTTTTGGACAKAAAACCTGCAGCTACGGTAGGATTCTAAGCTAACCTGGGATGGCTCCTCTGTTCCAAAATCGTCAGGAACRGTCGAGAGGAGGAGGGAGCTGTGGAGCCATTATCCTGGCAGCGCTTGTGGAAGAGGGGGAAGGCTCTGCAGGCTGAGCTATCTGGTGCTCGGCAGCATCATTGCTGCTGGGCTTGGTGAAGGCCTCACTGGTTTGACGTTGCTGCTGCTCATCGCTCTCCTTTGGCTTTGTTTGGGTACTTTGGCTAAGCCAATTTCTGATATCCAGCATGGCAGTGGCAGATTAGCTGGTTCGAGCTAGCTAAATATGGCTAATGCTAAAAACACTAACACTTTTTACAGCTAGCTAACTAAACTAACTAAACTCTGTAGTGGTGTGGGGTGTGAGGCAGAGTTGAGCGAAGCAGCTTCAACGGTAAACTTGACCCCGCCATTATATATCGAAATCAAATATTACAGCCGGAGGCATATCATGTTATTCACTTAGCCTACCACAGATAAGAAGCGTTTTTCCCCGCTTTTTATGGAAAACCAAAGGAGTCATAGCTAACTGCTCCAGTGGCTTTCCATAGCCCCCCTACACATACCACGTCACACTCTGTCCATTATGTTGATACAGGGCAGCAGAGACAGATTTTGCGCCAACCTGTCACTCAATCGTTTTTTACTTTTTTTGCTATTTTTATATAGGGACATCAGAAAGTATTCATGCCCCTTGACCTATTCCACATTTTGTTGTGTTASAGTCTGAATTCAAAATGGATTACTTTTTTTTATCTCACCAATCTACACACAATACCCCATAACGTCAAAGTGACAACATGTTTTAGGAAATGTTTGCAGATTTTTTGAAAATGAAATTCAGAAATATCGCATTTACATAAGTATTCACACACCTGAGTCAATACATGTTAGAATCATGTGCGTAAGTTTCTAAGAGCTTTGCACACCTGGATTGTACAATATTGGTTGGTTGTTGATCATTGTTAGACAGCCATTTTCAGTCTTGCCATAGATTTTCAAGCTGATTTAAATCAAAACTGTAACTAGGCCAGTCAGGAACATTCAATGACGTCTTGGTAAGCAACTCCAGTGTATATTTGGCCTTGGTGTTTAGGTTATTGTCCTGCTGAAAGGAGAATTTGTGTCCTAGTGTCTGTTGGAAAGCAGACTGAACCAGGTTTCCTCTACGATTTTGCCTGTGCTTAAGGCTCTATTCCATTTCTTTTTATCCTAAGAGCTCTCCTAGTTCTTGTCATTAACAAGCAAACCATAACATGATGCAGCCACCACCCCATGCTTGAAAATAAGAAGAGTGGTGCTCAGTGATGTGTTTTGTTGGATTTGCCCAACCATCAGGACAAGTTTTTCTTTGCCCAATTTTTTCTGCAGTTTCACTTTATAGCCTTATTGCAAATAGGATGCATGTTTTACAATATTTGTATTATGTACAAGCTTCCTTCTTTCCACTCTATCATTTAGGTTAGTATTGTGGAGTAACTACAATGTTGTTGATACATCCTCAGTTTTCTATCACAGCCATTAACTCTGTAACTGTTTTAAAGTAACCATTGCCTCTATGGTGAAATCCCTGAGCGTTTCCTTCCTCTCCGGCAACAGAGTTACGAAGGACAAACTGTTCTTTGTAGTGACTGGGTGTATTGATACACCATCGAAAGTGTAAATTATACCTCAATGTCTGCTTTTTTATTTTTACCATCTACCAACAGGTGCCCTTCTTGTGCGAGTTGGAAAACCTCCCTGTCTTTCTGGTTGAATCTGTGTGTTGAATTCACTGATCGACTGAGGGACCTTACAGATAATTCTATTAACCCCTCTTCGGAGGACAAATTTTTTGTTATTGTACAACTTTTCTTCTACATACACTACCGGTCAAATGTTTTAGAAATCCCACTCAACCTACTTTTTCTTTATTTTTACTAATTAAATCATTGTAGAATAATAGTGAAGACATCAAAACTATGAATAACACATATGGATCATTTAGTAACCAAAAATGTGTTAAAAAATCAAAATAAATTATATATTTGAGATTCAATAGCCACCCTTTGCCTGGATGACAGCTTTGCACACTATTGGCATTTTCTTCATGAGGTAGTCACCTGGAATGCATTTCAATTAACAGTGTGCCTTCTTAAAAGTTAATTTGCTCGACTGAGGGACCTTACAGATAATTATATGCGTGGAGTACGACTCTGTCAATCACCCCATTGTTATCGGCAGACTCAACAGCATTGGCTTCTCAAATTACTGTCTCGCCTGGTTCACCAACTACTTCTCAGATAGAGTTCAGTGTGTCAAATCGGAGGTGCTGTTGTCCGGACCTCTGGCAGTCTCTATGGGGGTGCCACAGGGTTCAATTCTCGGGCTGACTCTTTTCTCTGTATAAATCAATGATGTCGTTCTTGCTGCTGGTGATTCTCTGATCCACCTCTACGCAGACGACACCATTCTGTATACTTCTGGCTTTCTTTGGACACTGTGTTAACAAACCTCCAGACGAGCTTCAATGCCATACAACACTCCTTCTGTGGCCTCCAACTGCTCTTAAATGCAGTAAAACTAATGCATGCTCTTCAACCGATCGCTGCCCGCACCCGCTCGCCCGTCTAGCATCACTACTCAAGACGGTTCTGACTTAGAATATGTGGACAACTACAAATACTAGGTGTCTGGTTAGACTGTGAACTCTCCTTCCAGACTCACATTAAGCATCTCCAATCCAAAATTAAATTGGCTTCGTATTTACAACAAAGCATCCTTCACTCTGCTGCAAACATACCCTCGTAAAACGGACTATCCAACCGATCCTTGACTTCGGCGATGTCATTTACAAAATATCCTCCAACACTCTACTCAGCAAATCTGGATGTAGTCTATCACAATGCCATCCGTTTTGTCACCAAAGTCCCATATACTACCCACCACTGTGACCTGTATGCTCTCGTTGGCTGGCCCTCGCTTCATATTCATCGCCAAACCCACCGGCTCCAGGTCATCTATAAGTCTTTGCTAGGTAAAGCCCCGCCTGATCTCAGCTCACTGGTCACCGTAGCAGCGCCCACCAGTAGCACACGCTCCAGCAGGTATATTTCACTGGTCATCCCCAAAGCCAACTCCTCCTTTGGCCGCCTTTCCTTCYAGTTCTCTGCTGCCAGTGACTGGAACGAATTGCAAAAGTCGCTGAAGATGGAGTCTTATATTTCCCTCGCTAACTTTAAGCATCAGCTGTCAGAGCAGCTTACCGATCATTGCACCTGTATACAGCCCATCTGTAAATAGCCCATCCAACTACCTCATCCCCATATTGTTATTTTTTTTTTCTTCTCCTTTGCACCCCAGTATCTCTACTTGCACATTCATCTTCTGCTCATCTATCACTCGTGTTAATGCTAAATTGTAATTATTTTGCCACTATGGCCTATTTATTGCCTTACCTCCCTAATCTTACTTCATTTGCACACACTGTATATAGATTTTTCTATTGTGTTATTGACTGTACATTTGTTTATCCCATGTGTAACTCCGTGTTGTTTGTGTTACACTGCTTTGCTTTATCTTGGCCAGGCCGCAGTTGTARATGAAAACTTGTTCTCAACTTGCCTATCTGGTTAAATAAAGGTTAAATAAAAAAATATATAAAAACAATTGTGGAATTTATTTCCTTCTTAATGTGTTTGAGCCATTCAGTTGTGTTGTGACAAAGTAGGGGGGGGGTATACAGAAGATAGCCCTATTTTGTAAAATACCAAGTCCATATTATGGCAGGAACAGCTCAAATAAGCAAAGAGAAACAACAGTCCATCACTATTTTAAGACATGAAGATCAGTCAATACGGAAAATTTCTAGAACTTCGAAAGTTTCTTCAAGTGCAGTCGCAAAAACTATCAAGCGCTATGATGAAACTGGCTCTCATGAGGACCGCTACAGGAATGGAAGACCCAGAGTTAACTCTGCTGAAGAGGATAAATTCATTAGATTTACCAGCCTCAGAAATTGCAGCCAAAATTAATGCTTCACAGAGTTCAAATAACAGACACATCTCAACATCAACTGTTCAAAGGAGACTGTGTGAATCAGGCCTTCATGGTTGAATTGCTGCAAAGAAACGACTACTAAAGGACACCAATAAKAAGAAGAGACTTGTTTGGGCCAAGGAACACAAGCAGTGGACATTCGACCRGTGTAAATCTGTCCTTTGGTCTGKAGTCCAAATTKGAGATTTTTGGTTCCAACCGCTGTGTCTTTGTGAGAYGTGGTGTGGGTGAACGGATGATCTCCACRTGTGTATTTCCCACTGTAAAGCATGGAGGASAAGGTGTTATGGTGTGTAAGGGCTATTTTACCAAGAAGGAGTGTGATGGAGTGCTGCATCAGATGACCTGGCCTCCACAATCCCACGGTCTCACCCAAATTGAGATGGTTTGGGATGAGTCGGAGCGCAGAGTTAAGGAAAAGCAGCTAACAAGTGCTCAGMATATGTGGGAACTCCTTCAAGACCGTTGGAAAAGCATTCCAGTTGAAGCTGGTTGAGAGAATGCCAAGAGTGCGCAAAGCTGTCATCAAGGCAAAGGGTGGCTATYTGAAGAATCTCAAATCTCAAATATATTTTGATTTGTTTAACACTTATTATTTTATTCGTTTTTTCATAGTTTTGATGTCTTCATTATTAATCTACAAAGTAGAAAATAGTAAAAATTAAGAAAAACCCTTGAATGAGTAGGTGTTCTAAACTTTTGACCGGTAGTGTACATGCATTTTTCATATACATTTGACATACATGGTACTTTTATATAAAGCAGTCACTCCTCATTAAAAAGGCACATGACAGCCTGCTTGGAGTTTGCCAAAGGGCACCTAAAGGACTCAGACCATGAGAAACAGATTCTCTGTTCTGATGAAACCAAGATTGAACCCTTTGGCCTGAATGCCAAACGTCACGTCTGGAGGAAACCTGGCACCATCCCTAYGGTGAAGCATGGTAGTGGCAGCATCATGCTGTGGGAATGTTTTTCAGCAGCAGGGACTGGGAGACTAGTCAGCATCGAGGCAACTCCACACGCTGGGGTTGAATACTTATTGACTCAAGACATTTAAGATTTCTATTTTTAATTAATTGTTAAAAATGTAAAAATTCCACTTTTACATTATGGGTGGGGTATTGTCTGTAGGCCAGCGAAACAAAATCTCAATCTAATCAATTTTAAATTCAGGCTGTAACACAACAAAAAGTGGAAAAACTCAAGGGGTGTTAATACTTTCTGAAGGCACTATTAAACTAAAACTGAAGGGACACAARTTTCAACTGAGAGGGCTAAGCCTTGTGGAATCGGGTATGGGCATACTTACAGTATATGCACKGTACAGCTTTACCTATGTGTTGTGCACCCATCCTGTCAACAAACAAAGAGTGGGTAATTTACCTGAAAGAGATGAGGTGATTTCCCACAGTCAAAGTCCTGCAATAAGAGCTAAAATGCTAATATTTGTGTAAAGTCCTGAGAATTGTTTTCTGTGGGTGTCMCTRTGTAAGCTGATTCCTTGTTTCAGGGTGCACAATTCATAGCTAWGGCTGTATAGTGCAGTACAGTGTAATTTAAACAGTGTTTTTCTGTTTATTGTCAAACTCATTCATTATTGTATTTAATCTTAAATTATGTAACATTCTCTAGCATTATCTAGTCTAGCCCAATATTGGACGAAAGGAGCCTAACGTTACTCCTTAGTACAAGGACCTTACTTGTTCTGTATAAAGGGAAAATTGGCTCTGGAAGCCAAAACAGTGAGTCGATTCTCAATTGCAATACGGTTCTAGAAACATAAATCCCTGTACTTTAATATCACATCAAAATAATTTCATAAATGCAAAATAATCACTTACTGTACAAAATACACACTTACATAACCGGTTTTAACAGTTGCAGCCRACCATATTTTTCAGTGACAACACGTTTGTGGCGCCCGTCTTCCGTTTACACACAGGTGTTCGAAGATGCAGATAGCTAATTAGCACAGGTAATCCACTCTGTCTTCCGTCTGTTTTCCGTTAACAAGTGCTGTAACAAGGAAATATGGCCATGCAAGAACCGTAAGGGTGGGTATAATTAAAAATTATTATTATTTCTGCTTTCAAAACCGTACTGCAAGCGATGCGTGTTAATGTTCAGACCGAGCGTTGTGGCTGTAAACAAAACTCCCACCTACAGAAGACGCCTTCGTCCAATGACTCGTATGTGTAATGTAATGGAACTTAGAGTCATGATCAAGGGCTATATCTAGTACAAATATGGAATGATTCCACTATTTGTATCTTTCAAATTTGTATCTGTTTGCATCACTTTCAAACGAAGGACATTTATTTTGAAGGGGAACCTCAAATTCGTTATTGTTGCTAGTTTCACATAGGTAGGGAGAAGGCCAGGGCCGCGTTCAGCAGGAGGACGGRCACAACGTTGTCCAACGTTCAAATAGAAATGTATTATGTTGAACAAACATGCAGTGATCTAAAGTACTTAAGTAAAAAATACTTTTAAGTACTACTTAAGTAGTTTTTTTGGGGTATCTGTACTTTACTTTACTAATAATATTTTTAACTACTTTTACTTCACTAAATTTCTTAAGAAAATAATGTACTTTTTACTCCATACATTTTCCTTGACACCCCAAAGTACTCGTTACATTTTGAATGCTTAGCAGGACAGGAAAATTGTCAAATTCATGCACTATCAACCGAACATCCATCCCTACTGCCTCTGATCTGGCGGACTCACTAAACACACATGCTTCGTTTGTAAATTATGTCTGAGTGTTGGTGTGTGACCCTGGCTATCCATAAATAAAATAGAAACAAGAAAATTGTGCCTTCTGGTTTACATAATATAAAGAATTTTAAATGATTTATACTTTTACTTTTGATACTAAAGTATATTTTAGCAATTACATTTACTTTCGATACTTAAGTATATTTAAAACGAACTACTTTTAGACTATTACTCAAGTAACATATTACTAGGTGACTTTTACTTGAGTCATTTTCTATGAAGGTACCTTTACTTTTACTCAAGTATGACAATTTGGTACGTTTTCCACCACTGCAAACATGCCTCTCTGATTCTAAGGAATCATGTCAGTTCTATGCATAGCATTTCTAACTGCAACGTTGCAAAATGTTTTTGTACTGACATGCACAGGCGAACCCACTGAAAGAGGGGTTCATGCTGATTGTACGGAGATTGTGACAGCCGGTTAAATGGCGTCCCTTGACAAGGCAAGAACAAAATCAAATCAAATAAAACTTTATTTATCACATGCGCCGAGTACAGCTAGTGTAGAAGTGCTTACTTACAAGCCCTTAACCAACAGTGCAGTTCAAGAAGACTTGTTAGGTGTGGCGAAGTTCTCGGAAACCGAGGCTTGCTCAGAGGGTCAGGATAAAGATGAGTCTGTGATGGTAGGAGTGAAGTTTTTGGAAAAAGTGGACCCTTGCATTTTGGCTGATTCATTTGAGATTTCAGCACGGATGAAAACAGAGTTGGGTGCTGTGGAATCAGTGAGGGTAACCAGAGGTTGTCTTGTGATAATTGTATGTGTTTCTGCTGGTCAGAGGGAGCAGGCGCTCCGTGTTAAACGAATGGGGACAAGAGATGTGAATTGTTTTGCTCTCAAGAAAAGGGCGCCATTGAAAGGAGTGATTACTTTGGTAGCGGTAAATGTGAAAGCTGACCAACTGAAGGGGAAGATTCCCCGTGTTTGTGATGCTCGTCGTTTGGTGCGACGCAGACAGAAACAGAAACAGAGAAACAAAAGAGTCATTGTTTGTTCTTTTGAATTTTGATGTTGAGTCTTTTCCCGACAAAGTGATGTTAGGATATATAAGTTGGCTCAGTTGGTAGAGCATGGGTTCAACGCCAGGGTTGTGGGTTCATTCCCCACGGGGGGCCCAGGATGAATATGTATGAACTTTCCAATTTGTAAGTCGCTCTGGATAAGAGCGTCTGCTAAATGACTTAAATGTAAATGTAAATAAGTTATCCTATACAAGCTTTTATGTTGACTGTGTTACGTTGCTACAGGTGTTAAGCTTACGAGACAGCAGCATACCACCCTGCATCCCACTGCTGGCTTGCTTCTGAAGTCAAGCAGGGTTGGTCCTGGTTGGTCCCTAGATGGGAGACCAGATGCTGCTGGAAGTGGTGTTGGAGGGCCAGTAGGAGGCATTCTTTCCTCAGGTGAAAAAAAAAAAGATCCCATTGCTCCAGGGCAGTGAAACAGTGAAACTGCCCTGTGTAGGGTGGTGTCTTTCGGATGGGACGTTAAATGGGTGTCCTGACTCTCTGTGGTCATTAAAGATCCCATGGCACTTATCGTAAGAGTAGGGGTGTCCTGGCTAAATTCCCAAGCTGTCCCTCATACTGTCACCTAATCATCCCCAGCTTAAAATTGGCTCATTCATCCCCCTCCTGTCCCCTGTAACTATTCCTCAGGTTGTTGCTGTAAATGAGAATGTGTTCTCAGTCAACTTACCTGGTAAAATAAAAATGGGCATGTGGCAGCAGTGTAAAGGAGGGAGGTTCCTAGGTGAGCAGAAGGGCAGTTAAGTGGTGGTGTCCCATCCTTTCATGCTGTTGGCCTGAAGTATGACTAAATAGAGTTAACCCTCCTGTTGTGTTCATTTCATGTAAATTAATTCTGTGTTCCCAGTCCAAAATGGCCACCTCATTATAGCTGATTATAAATCCATAATAATACATCTATTATCACCTAATGTTGTGTTAGATCTTTTTATCAACTTAAGTTCTTGTGAACATTACAAGTTTTGAACTTCTATTTTCTATTTATGGCCTGTTGGCCTCATTGACCTGAGCTCATACAACTTGTTTTTGAGTTTAAAAAAAGCATAATGTATAGATTATTTTGACTATAACAAATACTCAGATGAAACATCTTGTGCTATTTATCACAGACTACTTTGTGTCAAAGTTTAACAAGGACTGATCTGGGGTGGGCATTCTATGTTTTTGTTTTCTATGATTTTGTATTTCTATGTTTTGGCCGGGCATGGTTCTCAATCAGGGACAGTTGTCTATAGTTGTCTCTGATTGGGAACCATATTTAGGTAGCCCTTTTCCCTCCTTTCAGTGTGGGAAGTTGTCTTTGTTTGGGGTACTATAGCCCTCTTAAGCTTCACGGTCGTTTTGTATTGTTTATTGTTTTTTGTCGGCTTCATTCTTAATAAAGGAATATGTACGCTCACCATGCTGCGCTTTGGTCTACTTCATTCGACGGCCGTGACAGAACTTCCCACCACAAAAGGACCAAGCAGCGTGGCCAGGAGTATGAAACAACCTGGGAGGAAGTAGAGAGGTGGTCGGTCAACCCAGGGAGAGTGCCAGAGCCCGCCTGGGATTCAATTGAGCAGTGCGAGGAGGGATACCGGAGAATGGAGTCGGCGAGACGTACACGGTTAGCGAGGAAGCCCGAGAGGCAGCCCCCCCCCCAAAAAAAAATAAATTGGGGGGCACACAGGGAGTTTGGCTGAGTCAGGTTGGAGACCTGAGCCAACTCCCCGTGCTTACCGTGGGGAGCGTTGTACTGGTCAGGCACCGTGTTATGCGGTGGAGCGCACAATGTCTCCAGTGCGCGTTCACAGCCCGGTGCGCTACATCCCAGCTCCCCGCATCTGCCGGGCTAGGGTGAGCATCCAGCCAGAACGGGTTGTGTCAGCTCTAAACTCGAGACTGTCGTGGAAAATCATTTCAAATACAACGCTTTCAAGAACTTTTAAAATCAAACATGCTTTTTATTACAACTGTACAGCCCACTGGCATGTCCCCGCGGAACACACCCCGCGGAACACACCTCCTTTCCCAGAGCCTTAGCTCCTATATTTATACACACATAGCACTATGTCCATCCCTTATGTAAATGACCTTTCATTTCTTAAGTCTTTCACCATCATTATCTTTTAGTTCAAGCTTCCTACTGGTTCATGCCCTATAACACCCATATCTGTTTTCAGTTAGATTATAATGGTGGCTGGACCCTCTATCTTTTTAGTTTGTCAGCATAATGTCTCACTTCCCTTCATTAATGTGTCAATGTACTCCCTGTTCAGCTTGCCTTTATTGGAATCAGCAGATTCTGTCCTATATGTTTTTAGAAGCAGCTGACCAATGGGTCCCTCTATCTTTAGTGTGCAGCATAATGTGTCAATGTACTCTTTGTTTTGTTTGCCTTTATGAATCAGCAGACTCTACCTATAGCCTTCATTTTAGAAGCAGCTGACTATGAATCTCTTTATCATTAGTGTCAGGTCAGCAGACCATGTGTCTCTCCCTTTCATTAGTGTCAGGTCAGCAGACCATGTGTCTCCCTTTCATTACTGTGATCTATTTTTAATGTTCAGCCATTTTATACATCTATGTGCTGTCCTATATATCTCATTTACTCCTACAAGACCTCCAGTGCGCCTCCACGGCCCAGTGTATCCGGTGCCTCTGCCAAGGACAAAGCCTCCTGTATGTCTCTCCAGCCTGGTGAGTCCTTGTGCCTGCGCCCAGAACTAAGCCTCTGTATGTCTCCCAGCCCGGTGAGTCTGTGCCTGCTGCCAGCACCAGGCTCCTGTATGTCTCCCAAGCCTGGTGAATCCTGGGCAGCTACACGTACCCGATGCCAATACCGTTCCTCACTCCGTGATGATCCAGGCATCGAAGCCTCCATTGATGATCATGGCAAGAAGCCTCCAGTGATGATCCATGGCAAGAGAACTCTCAGTGATGATCCATGGCACGAAGCTCCAGTGATGATCATGGCAAGAAGCCTCCAGTGATGCATCCATGGCACGAAGCCCTCTCAGTGAATGATCCCATGGCACCGAAGGCCTCCAGTGAGGAGTCACGGCACGCCCAGCCTCCCATGACGCGCCCTACAGTCCAGAGTCTCCAGCGACGGTCCCCAGTCCGGAGGCTCCCATGCGACGGTCCCCAGTCCGGTGGAGGGGGGTGGGGGGGAGCCCCCAGCGACGGTCCCCAGTCCGGAGCCCCGCAGCAACCGGTCCCCCAGTCCGGAGACCCCCAGGCCGACGGTCCCCAGTCCGGAGCCCCCAGCGACGGTCCCCAGTCCGGGGCCCGCAACGAGGGTCCCCAGTCCGGAGCCTCCAGCGACGGTCTCCAGTCCGGGGTCGGCGACGAGGGTCCACGCACCAGAGGTGCCTCCAAAGTGGGGTGAGACAGTGGTGGAGCGGGGTCTGCGTCCCGCACCTGAGCCGCCACCGCGTGTGGGGGTCTGGGAGAGGAAGTGTGTTCATCTGATGAATTAGCATGTGCCTGAACTCAATTTTATACACTAATTGTAATCTCACACATTCATTTCTATTGACTGGTCATTTTTGACCGGGAACACCACAGGTGTACAAAAGTTAAATAAAACACCCAAAATCATCAACATTTATTTTGTGTGTTCAGATGCCCTTTGTGGACAAAGTCATGGAACCTTATGACAATCAGATTAAATAAAAATAGTAAATTGGTCCAATTCGACCGGATCACAGCAGGAGGGTTAAATAGGGGAGTATGGTTATTATTATTATTATTATTTGTGAGTGTAGTGTTAGATGGTAGTGTATTTGTTGTATTTTCTTTTTGTTGATTTAAAAATACAATAGTAAAGGGAGTTATACTCCAGTCTAGTAGGTAGCGGTAATGCAACATTTATTGGATGCCAACCACCGTTAAACCTCATCGAATAAGAACCCACTGAGCGAACGAACCCAGCTTTGCCCATCGCTTGTCTGTCTGGAAAGCCTCCGCAAATGAAAACTTGTGGTGGTGGGGAACGAMCCCGCCCACAGCCGACCCGTTCCGTGTGCCCCCGCAAGGGTTTTCTCTCCGCAGGTCTGGCTTTGTTCTGCTGTAATTTAATGTAACTAGCAAACAGTCTGAATAATATGGCCATGCACGGTATTTTCTTGGCTGGGAAATGTCTCAACTGCGTCGGCAGATTACAACTATTTTTGTCGAATGATCACAGGTGAGGTTTGTCAACATATCCCTCTAGCTATTCAAAAAAATGSAGTGTAAAGTAAAGACACAACTTTCAACGCTGCGGGAACAAGCTTGCTGTGCAAAAGCTAGCTAGCTAACGTTGCTTTTAACTAAATTAGTTCGTTTAATAGCGTTAACGGTTAGCTCACTTTTGACAGTTTTAGATTAAGTCAGTGGTCGCTAGCTAGCTAATTTATGCTTCATAACGAGTTAACTAGCTATTTGTAGGGAARTCGAAGGAATGGGCTGCTGCCATAAAATAGCGTTCCATCCCAATTGGCGACAGATTTTCATGCGAATATTCWAAAATCCGCATAAAAATAATGTGCATTTTCCCACCATAAATGTTTCCATCAAATTGACTCGTCTTTGCGTGATGATTTAAACATAAACATAGTAATTTAACATGGAGTTAAATTACTATGTACCGAATAACAAATACAAGTTAAATGGGTTTCTATCGCATTTAACTACTGGCGATTTTGTCACAAAGAAAATGTGCGTTATATAGCGAATGTGCTCACTGATGTTGGCAAATGCACTCTAGCCAACATCTTGCATATACAGTGCGGGTGTAGGGTATAGCCTATATGATGAGATTAGTATGGACAAAAGAGCGAAATTATTTGTATTTGTCAAACAGCAGCCAAGCATCGATCGTCTGAATAAAGCCCCTCGATATTTATGAAAAGGGGCATCAAGCCCATCACCTTGCACGTTCACCACCCTGTGAAGTTAATAACTTATTTGATCTGTAGTATAATAAACTGCATACTTTACCGAGTCGTAGTGGGAGGACCGCACATGTCATCACGTGACTCTAAATTTACTTCGATATGATGGTTATTATATCAATATGTGCGCATAAAAGCGTTTCCACCGCCATTTCTCACATAATTAATTTTACCGACACATAAAGATCCCACATTGTCTAGCAAATTTTGTTTTGTTGACATTTGGAAAGTTTACGACATCTGTAGTTCCACCAAGTCTGTGATTACATTGTTTATCCTACATGTACTTTACTYTAAAAAGGTTGTATGGAAACCTGGTTACTGAYATTAGAACCAGGAGCTGCTGCACATTCAATATGGGAGCTATTTCTAGACTAGAGCGCCCAGTTAAATTGTGCATTTTTAAAATCATTAGCTAAATGGTTAAACTAGTGAGAAATGTGATTATAGAAGAAAAATCTTCAGTTTGCTTCATTTACTATCATCTTAAATTAAGATATAGCAAAATAATTGAATATGTAAATAATTTATATTTACGCTCTTTTCCATGATGTGGGCAGTATGTTATTACATTACATAAACAGACGTTTTGACCACATCAAATTGGGGGGAATTACCTTTCTATATACCTCAGTGGGAATTACACATCCCTTTTGACCAAAAATGGGGGATGTTAGTATAAAGGTTTTTGTTCAACAAGATCATTTGYTTAAAACAGATCAATATCTTTTGTTTTGTACTGTTGATTTTGTCATATGTGCTGGGGGTCGCAGGACTTACAACGCAGCTGTCATTTTCTTTGTCAAATGGCACAAATAATTCAGGGGTGTTTYTCTATGAAAGTTGCCGGCCAATACAYAGATTTGACAGACAAACTCTCAGTTAAATAGCAGCCAACAGTTGTCACAGATTATGTTTACATACACACTAATAATTCAATATTAAACTGATTATGGCAGTTATGGGAGTAGTCTTGTAAACACCATACTCTGCTTATCTTGTTTGGCYTAAGGTCAAAAYCGAAGTAAGCAYACACCAATTAAAACACCTGGTTTTCTGAGCAATCTTTCAAACTATTAGAACATGTAATTGGGCGTTGCAGTGGCAAATTTGATCTGCACATGTGCAGCACCGGTAGCACAAGTCTCCCTCTTATGTGTGAGTGAAGTGTGTTTGGAAAAACTGAAAGTATGCATCTTAGAAATAGTTTTCACATACAAATAAAAAATTATTCACAAAAATAACATGGTCAATGTGGTAGAAAGTTTGTTTTGATTGGCGGTTTTCTGCATTTATCAAAGTCCCATCAGCTAGACTGATTTCAGAGGTGTCCATGTAAACAGGATTATTAGGGAAATCGTTATTCTTGCAAAGGATGTAAACGTTTTAAACAAATTGTTATATTAATCTGACTATTCACAATAACGCATTATTGTATGCATGTAACTGTGCTCACTGTTGATATCCTATGGCAGGTCTAGCCAGCCGATCTGACCAGCTTGCTTACRGCCTGCACTAGGGTCGGACAGCATTTCTATCTATATTAAGACATTGTGKAGCCGGTGCGAGATATGGCTTGGAGAACATACCTCAATCCAGGGATGAGAAATGCGTTGTACTCCGAATTGCCCTTTATCCCAACTGTTACACAGAGAAGATTTAAACGACTGCTAGTTTTTAAGTTAGCAGTCCTTCAATCTTCTGTGTAACAGTTGGGATAGTGGAACAATTTGGAGGTCAATGCATTTCTCATCCCTGGATTGAGGTACGTTTTCYGAGMCAAATGTTACCCGTATTGATGCTGACGTCTAGCAGCTTTGGGTTGACTCTCTCAGGCAGGATGAAAACGACTACATCGACCATGATCCTTTGCTAGTTATGGCAACTTTTTTTGTGCCATTCAGCAAAATGGCACGCTTCAAATTCATACTTCCGGCTTCATGTGCCATTGAGAGTTTTCCATRGGAATAAGTGGATGACGTCAGCACTATCTACTGGTTTTAATGTGTATGCTTTGAACTAAGTTGGCTTAACGTGTGACCAGATCTAATGTTAGCTAGCTAGCTAACGAGCTTCTGGGTGCAGATCAGCACTATAATTAAAAATACTTCTTACCTTTTTTAAAGTTAATAAATGCAATGTGAAACGTGATAACTATAGTATCCTCAATTAACTTTTTCAATGCTAGTTATTTCTTCTCTAATTAAAAATCTCCCTAATTCCGGAATCATGCTTCAGAGGGGCGCGAAACCTACACACACACAGGCAAAGATTTCCCCAAAACTTGCATAAACACAGTGAATATAATGTAGGCCTACCTGTTAGGGTAACTTGGGGTAAACCGCCACCCGGGGTAACAAGCCCCCTGCCTGTACTTCACATAGAAATCACTTCATGTCACAATCTTTTCACCCAACACTTTCCCTGGTTGCCACTACTCTTGCWCTCTAAATATGTAATCTGTCTCATCACAGTTTAAGTCACGCCCAAAAAATGTTGAGTTAGGGTTGCGTGTTATCCAAAGTTACTCTACAATTGACCAGTGTTACATTTTGCCCCACTCCTCTATACACTCACTGTGAATTGCCAAGGGGTAAAATGCTTAACCATGCTGCTAAAAAGTATTTGTTTAAAATACAACAAAAAAAAATACTAAAAATAATAATAGCGCATATTTAGAATTTCAGAAAAAAAGTAGGGATAGAAAGCTGGGATCCCCCTCTTCAAATCAAATTGTATTTGTCACATGCGTCAAATACGACAGGTGTAGACTGTACCGTGAAATGCTTTCTTATAAGCCCGTAACAAACAATGCCATTTTTAAGAAAAATATTTACTAAATTAACAAAAGTAAAAAATTAAAGAGTAACAATAACGAGGCTGATACTGATTCAATGTGTGGGGGGTACAGGTTAGTCGAGGCAATTAAGGTAATATGTAGGTAGGGGTAAAGTGACTGCATAGATAATAAACAGTGAGTAGCAGCAGTGTTAAAAAAAAACCCCACAACAAATAGTCCGGGTAGCCATTTGATTAGGGGTAGAAGCTGTTAAGAAGCCTTTTGGACCTAGACTTGGCGCTCTGGTACCGCTTGCCATGTGGTAGCAGAGAGAACAGTCTATTACAAAGGTGGCTAGAGTCTTTGGCCATTTTTAGGGCCTTCCGCTGACACCGCCTGGTATAGAGGTTCTGGATGGCAGGAAGCTTGGCCCCAATGATGTACTGGGCTGTACGCACTACCCTCTGTAGCGCCGGAGGCTGAGCTGCTCGGTCGGAGGCCGAGCAGTTGCTATGCCAGGTGGGGATGCAACCAGTCAGGCTGCTCTCGATGGTGCAGCTGTAGGAGTTTTTGAGGATCTGAGTACCCATGCCAAATCTTTTTAGTCTCTTGGGGGGAAATAGGTGTTGTTGTGCCCTCTTCACGACTGTCTTGGTGTGTTTGGACCATGATAGTTTGTTGGTGATGTGGACACCAAGGATCTTGAAGCTCTCAACCTGCTACACTACAGCCCTGTGGATTTAAAATGGCGGTGTGCTCGGCCCTCCTTTTCCCGTAGTCCACGATCATCTCCTTTGTCTTGATCACGTTGAGGGAGAGGTTGTTGTCCTGGCACCACATCCCTATAGGCTGTCTCATCGTTGTCGGTAATCAGGCCTACCACCGTTGTGTCATCAGCAAAAAACTTTATTATGGTGTTGGAGGCGTGCTTGGCCACGCAGTCATGGGTGAACCGGGAGAACAGGAGGGGACTGAGCACACACCCCTGAGGGGCCTCCGTGTTGAGGATCAGCATGGCAGATGTTGTTGCCTACCCTTATCACCTGGGGGGGGGCCGTCAGGAAGTCCAAGATCCAGTTGCAGAGGGAGGCATTTAGTCCCAAGGTCCTTAGCTTAGTGATGCGCTAGGGTGTTTAACGCTGAGCTGTAGTCAATGAACAGCATTCTCACGTAGGTGTTCCTTTTGTCCAGGTGGGAAAGGGCAGTGTTGAGTACAATAGAGATTGCATCATCTGTGGATCTACTCCAGGCTTTGCTACATATCATCTACGAAAATCCCAATAGTTCARAAAGYGTTTTTGACAACATACTRAAAAAAGGTAACGGAACAATACTCMGAGAAGTTCATCTAAAAATGTATCTAAATATTGCAAAGTTTTGGCAAAGACAGTGATATACACACTGTTCCCCATCATCTCCACGTCTTGGGTATTTATCCCTCGCTCCAGTGGTGTAGTGGAGGGTATATGTTGCCGTATACCCACATTTTTGCATATACTCACTTCTTAATCCCCACTCATGTGTATCAAAGCAGTGTAGTGCAGGTGTATGCCGTATCAATTATGTAGTGCAATAGAGAAATTATGCACAAAGTAGCCTACACAATCGCAAAGCACGTGAAATATATTAACATGCGTGCCACACACATAGCTAGTTTCAGCGGAATATCAGGCTGCATTGGCAGCAAGAGCGCACAGCTTTCAACTGGTTGTTGCATAGAGCAGCTCACAGAATTGAACGACAACCGGCCGTGACTGGGAGTCCCATAGGGCAGCACACAATTGGCCCAGCGTCGTCCGGGTTAGGGGAGGGTTTGACCAGAGGGGCTTTACTTGGTTCATCGCGCTCTAGAGACTCCTTGTGGCGGGCCGGGCGGCTGCAGGCTGACCTCGGTCGTCGATTGAACGGTGTTTCTTCCAACACATTGAGGCTGGCTTCCGGGTTAAGCGGGTTGGTGTTAAGAAGCGCAGTTTGGCGGTTCATGTTTCGGAGGACGCATGACTCGACCTKCGCCTCCCGAGCCCGTTGGGGAGTTGCAACGATGAGACAAGATTGTAATTGGAATTAGGATAAAAGGGGGATAAAATACTAAAAATATTACAAAAAAATTGGTCCGAAGTATTGGTTAAATCTTCGAGACGCGCAATTCAGTCATGTGCTGTTTGAATTAATTTCTAAAGCCTTTCCCAAAAAACCTTCRACTAAATGTTGACTGCAAAGTAGGCCTTCCTGGCAGAAGGATTTCATGATGATTTGTATTAATCAGGAGGACATTAATTTTCCAAACTCTGCCATTACTTGTAGGCCTACATTGTAGCCTACACTACAGAAACACCGCTAGCCAAATGGTCTCTTGCTAGGTGCACAATTGAATAGTGTTTTGCTTTCCAGGGCTTTGATTGGCCTGTACAGCACAGCGGCAAAGCATTGGGGAACAGGTGATAATTGCAATGGTGATGACACCACAGATGACTCCAGCCATGCKATGACCAATGTRAGACTGCTGGAGATGAGGGCCAGCAAGCTGGAGGAGCAGGTCAGGGAGCTCACGGTAAGAGCCTCGATGGCGGTGAGAGTAAGGAGGAAGATTCTTTGTCTTGACTGGTGCTACCTACAGCCGGCATAGATTTGTTTAGATTTTTCCCTGGAAATACAAATAATTAAATCACGTATGATGTACTATACKGTATTGTATTTCAGGAAAGATACAAAAGGGCCATGGCTGACTCTGACAACGTTCGAAAAAGAACTCAGAAGTTTGTCCAAGACGCCAAGCTTTTTGGTGAGTTGTTTTTTCTCCTACCCTGACATCATACCTAGTATGGTCCCTCTACTTCAGTGGTATTCATTTTCGCTTGAATTTCTGGGGACCCCAATTTTTTCCCACCAGAATTTCTGSCGATTCCTCCCCAAATCTAATGWCACAACCTTAAAGTCTGTAAAATCCTATTTKTACATCAATAAATATCCTTCAATTMATAAAATGAAAATAAACTACATTTACTACAAAATACATTTACTCAATAAAATTTTATTTTTCCAATGATCGTTCAACTTTTGTATATTGTTCCCCCCCCCAAAAAATACCCCACTGCTCTACTTTGTGCAGTTCTAATTCCTCTCCCTCACCACCACTCAAACAGGGATCCAGAGTTTCTGCCGTGAACTGGTTGAGGTGGCTGACCTGCTAGAGAAGACTACAGACAACCTGCAGGAAGAGGAGGGCCAGAGGCTGGCTCAGGTCCAGGACAGGCTGCAGGGGATCTTCACAAAGCACGGCCTGAATAAGATGAGCCCTGTTGGGGATAAATAYGACCCTTACCAGCATGAGATAGTGTGCCACACTCCTGCTGAGGGAGGRGAGCCCAGCACCGTTACTGTAGTGAAACAGGATGGGTACAAGCTYCACGGACGCACCATTCGTCATGCCCAGGTGGGCATCGCTGTGATGAAGCAGGAGCAGAACTAGGGCTTGTGCTAGTCTCTGCCCTCGCTGTAGTACTTTACTATCTGCACCTTACAGTTCTAGTTTTGCAGCAATACTTTCAGTTTTTGAATGATTTTAATGTTTTAGTGGGTTGTTCCCATTTGGTTACTTTCTCATTATGTACAGTYATGTGTATATATAACAATTTATTTGACCCTTTTTCTGTATTTTACAATCTGAAAATAATGGGCTTGTTCACATTCTTCTAGAATATAATAATTTTTAGATTGTGCCTAATCATGTGAATGTGTTGGTGTTTTCCATAAGTGCCGGTCGTCGGCTAAATAACCGATAAGACTCAATGTAAGCCGGCTACTTCATAAACTTAACTAGGCTTTTCATTTAAAAGTTTCAATTCGCTAGTCAGAAAGTCTGTATAGCCTTCTCCCACTTGAATGAACAACATGCATCTTCTAGTGACTTATTGATAGGACAGGTACCGGTCAGTCAAAAAGTGAGCAATGACAGGGAAACTGATGGTTTGTCAGTCTGCTGTCTKTCCYAGCTCTCAGTACCTATTATTTTTGTACATTGGTTGGCTGCARTCTAATTTMTTTTCRCGGATGAGGGAGAGCATGATGCTTATTTTTCGTCTCCTGTGAGTGAATTAACACGTCCCATATAAAGTGGTAACAATGAGTTGAAATCCACTTATTGTTTTATGGCACATACATTTTTCTTGTGCGTGTTTCATAGGCCAATACAGGCGAATAGGCTATTTACTATGCTTTGATTGACGACCGAACTGCAAGTGTTTACTAGTTTATAAAAGGTGTCGAACTGACTGAATATAGTCAATCTCCTATATCCCGTTGCTATTCATAAATAATACAACGTAGTTATATGTCCATTGTTTCGCATCGGGACAAGGAAACAAAATATCTTGTTTTCTATTTTCCTAGGATTCGTAGCCCATGTCAAGACTTGCCAGTGTAGCCTAGTGATGGGTTGTTCGCGTACGAATGGCTCTTTTTTGAAYGGATCTGTTTGGTGAACGGAAACAAATCGCTGCCTTTCTTTTGAGCCTATCAGTATTGACACATGCTCGAACGATGCACTTGGCGAATGTTCTTTCTGCGTGGTGTTTTGGGAAACGTTACATCTTTGGTTGTTGTRGGAAAGATGCATAGTTAAAACACACGTAAGCCTAAGTTCCATTGGGAAACCGGGCCCTGGGAGGTAAAGTCAAAGTATTCAATCATTTAGCTGTGTATTTCGGATTGAATCAGGGCATTAGAATGTACCAGAGGCCACCAAAATAGAGCTTGTTAAAAATAAAAAATAAATAATCTCAGGGGGCATGCCCACCTTGACCCCTCCAGCCCGGATCTGGCTGTTTTTTCTATTTGGCTGGCTACTCCACGTACTTACGGAAAACACTGGCGTTAGCTCTTTTACTAACATTTAAAGATATGTAAAGGTACTTGAGGATATTGTTATACTGCATATTTGCATAAGACCTGGTTGATGAAAACCTTTTGTTTACTAATGTGAATGGAAGATAGGTTTCTTTTAAGGACCCTTTGTGTTACTGTGAACGTCTCTGGTTTCAGGTCCACATACATTTCTCCCACATTATTATGTGAACTGTGTACATTTCTGGAGGTCGCATTATTCACACTGCACTTCGTTAAAAAAAAAGTAAGAATTAAAAGTTCTTGACGTTTGAGAGAATCTGTGATATTACAGGATGGGATGGTTACGTAGAATGTGCTGTTACCTGTAATTGTCCCTTATGATGAAGGTGGCACCTTTTACATTGAAAATGTTGGGATTTATGTATTTATATAGACAAATGTTTGTTTAGCATTACCCAAAAAGTATGGTGTGTGATGCAKCTAGGAAATGGGTTCAGTTAAAGGCACTTTTAAGAAGGATCTTAGAGCCTTTTAAAACATATAGATTGTATGGATAACATTTTCTATCAAGTCATTTTGCCTATAAATGAAGCACCACACGTGTGGTTGAGAAGTTATGGTGTTCTCTAACAAACTATTTTGCTTTCAGACTACCACAGTATTATTATTATTACCACATTATTGCCTTAATAAATGTATCGGAAAATTGTTTGTCACTTCAGTTTAATAATTTGAAATGTGGAGGTGGGTTCTGCAAGGTGATCAGTTTTTAGATTTGGAAAAAGAAAGTTTGAAGCTAGTCCTAAAGTTGGAAGAATAGAACACCAGGAACATGAAGTTACTTGCTCGTCGAAAAGGGTAGAAAGATTGAGTTTTTCTGAAGGGCCGGTGGTAGTGAAGATCGGTAGTCCTACTCCGCAGCCTGAGTATCTAACATTATTTGTGAAGTGGACTTTGTCATTAACCATCCACAGTTTTTATGCAAGTAAAGTCATACCGTATATATTTTTTTTAAATGACAGCTGTGATGGAAACAAAGTTATGGTACAATTTTATAAAGGCCGACAGATGKTGTTTGTTTGACATGGTGGGATCTTTTTGTCTGTCTAATTATGTGAGAAATGTCGGTGGAAACACCTTTGTGTGCAAATATTTATATAATAACCATCATATCGAAGTAAACTTGAAGTGACATGATAATATGGTATGTGGTACTATTAGGCTGATGTTTACATAAGTTATGATGAACTTCACAGGGTAGCTAAAGTGCACAGTGATGAGTTTAATGTACCTTTCCAATAAATATTGAGGGTCTTATTCTGGTGACATGATAATCAATGCTTGACTGCCATTTGACAAATATAAATTATTTCGCTGTGTGCAGGAGGGCATGGGACGAACGAGTGTAGTTTCGGTGGAAAAGGTGGMGTGTTTCAACTGTAATTACCAATTGGATACCACGGAATTGGGAGACATCTGGGGATCAGAAATGTCCTGTGCGAGTGAGACGGATTGACATTTCCAGGGTGAGAGCAGTKCAGAAAGTGTCATGCTGAGGCARTGAGGAAAGTAGACGATGGTGGGCAAAGGGTGAGGGAGRTGATCCCTGTGAGTATTAGGCCAGTACAGAGTGACCYGAACAGTTTGTGCTTTAGTAAAGGTGGCTTCTTGGCGATATTGGTATGGTTATTAATTGTACCACACAGATGGAAAGGAAATCCCAGAAGACTGAATTGATGGTAGCAGCAGCAGAGACATTTTTGTATATCAGAGATTTTAGTGCATGAGAACTACAGGGGTTTTGAGAGAAGGGGTACCAGCCTCCCAGGCCGATGGGCTGGAGTAAGTTCTGTTGGGACCAAGGTAGTGGGAAGGGGTGGTGAGGTGTGTTGGTGATACTGGTATATACACTGAACAAAAAAATATAAACACAACATGCAACAATTTCAAAGATTTGACTGAGTTACAGTTCATAAAAGGAAATCAGTCAATTGAAATATATTCATTAGGCMCTAATCTATGGATTTCACATGACTGGGAATACATATATGCATCTGTTGGTCACAGATACCTTAGAAAAAGGTAGGSGCGTAGATCAGAAAACCAGTCAGTGTCTGGCGTGACCACCATTTGCCTCATGCAGCATGACACATCTTCGCATACAGTTGATCAGGCTGTTGATTGTGGCCTGTGAAATGTTGTCCCACTCCTCTTCAATGGATATGTGAAGATGCTGGATATTGTGGGGAGCTGGAACACACTGTCGTACATKTCGATCCAGAGCATCCCWAACATGTTTAAYGGGTGACATGTCTGGTGAGTATGCAGGCTATGGAAGAACTGGGACATTTTCAGCTTCCAGGCATTGTGTACCGATCCTTGTGACATTATGCTGAAACATGAGGTGATGGCGGTGGATGRTTGGCGTGACAATGGGCCTCAGGATCTGATCACGGTATCTCTGTGCATTCAAATTGCAATGGATAAAATGCAATTGTGTTCATTGACCGTAGCTTATGCCTGCCCACCGCCTTCATGGGGCACTCTGTTCACAAAGTTGATCAACAAAGCGCTCGCCCACACAACTCCATACACRTTGTCTAACATCTTCCCTATCTGCCCTGTACTGTTGAAACCGGGATTCATCTGTGAGGAGCACTCTTCTCCAGTGTGCCAGTGGCCATCAAAGGTGAGCATTTACACCGGACTGTAGTCAGGTCAAGACCCCTGTGAGGACGACAAGCATGCAGATGAGCTTCCCTGAGACAGTTTCTGACAGTTTGTGCAGAAATTCTTCRGTTGTGCAAACCCACAGTTTCATCAGCTGTCCAGGTGGCTGGTCTCAGAAKATCCCGCAGGTGAAGAAGCAGGATGTGGAGGTCCTGGGCTGGTGTGGTTACACATACTCTGCGGTTGTAAGGCCGGTAGGACGTACTGCCAAATTATCTAAAACTACGGAGGCAGCTTATGGTTGACATTCCTGCAGTCAGCATGCCAATCGCACACTCCCTCAAAACTTGAGACATCTGTGTTATTGTATTGTGTGACAAAACTGCACATTTTAAAGTGGCCTTTTATTGTCCCCAGCACAAGGTGCACCTGTGTAACGATCATGTTGTTTAATCAGCTTATTGATATGCAACACCTGTCAGATAGATGGATTATCTTGGCAAAGGAGAAATGCTCTCTAACAGGGATGTAAACACATTTGTGCACAACATTTGAGAGAAATAAGCTTTGTGCGTATGGAAAATTGCTTGGATATTTTATTTCAGCTCATGAAACATGGGACCAACTCTTTACACGGAGGTGCAATTTCCTTTTTTCCCCATTTTCTTGTGAACAAATGTGCTATGCACTTTCCAAACTGTGAAAGGCAACAATACGCAACATAGCATCTAGTCTGCCGGAAAGCCACACGAAGAAGCCACACTTGCTTGACGGAGAATCATGACGAAGTGGATGTCAAGTATGAATCAAGAAGCGTGTCTAATAAAGTTGATTATGAATGGAAAACAGTAGTATCAAAGAATGGCGCAAGAATAAATCTGTATAAAATTGGACTGGATGATGATAGTAGGCCTATGTCGAATAAKGATGACTTTGTTTTTTGAATAAGCAATGATATTCAAGATCTGTTTTGAGGTCTCAAAGAAGGTGTAGCATGCACTGTGAAAAGTGGAGTGAATCAGAGTGACCAGAAGTGGGCTTTGTTCTGATTAATTGTATTTCTGATTAAAATAAGGGAATTGCAAGAATCGCGAATTCCGAAGTAACATCAGTTGAACTTCGCAATGGTGCCCCTGTTAAAGTAGCCATCTCCGGGGTGTCTATGGAAGTAGAAGTTGAATACCTCAAGAATCCAAAGTGTGGTTGGTGCCCGTCGCCTGACCCGAATGGTGATCGGCGGGGAAAAAAATGAGAAAATCTTTTGGTTCAATTGTTTTTTGATAAAGAGCACCTCCCTACACAAATTAAATCACATTTTGTTGGTCATATACACATGGTTRGCAGATGTTATTGAGAGTGTAGTGAAGTGATTATGCTTCTAGATCCGACAGTGCAGCAGTATCTAACAGGTAATGTCTAACAATTCCACAACAAAACCTAATATCTAACAAATTCCACAACAAAACCTAATACACACAATCTAGTCAAGGAATGGGATGAGAATATATAAATATAAAATATATGGATGAGCAGTGACAGAGCAGCTAAGATGCAATAGATAGTGTAGGATACCGTATACAGTATATACATATGAGATAAGTAATGCGAGATATGTAAACATTCTTAAAGTGGCATTATTAAAGTGACTAGTGTTACATTTATTAGTGGCCAATGATATCAAGTCCGTAGGTAGGCAGCCGTCTCTCTGTGCTTGTGATGGCTGTTTAACAATCTGATGGCCTTGAGATAGAAGCTGTTTTTCAAATCGCTCTGTCCCAGCTTTGATGCACCTGTACTGACCTCACCTTCTGGATGGAAGTGGGGTGAACAGGCAGTGGCTCGGGTGGTTATTGTCCTTGTTGATCTAGGCTATGTAAGGTAAGATCTTTTGTCTCCAAACCACTACAGGGCAACAACTCCAAAGGTTTTGGCCATGTTGCAAATGTTTGTAGAAGGATGGAGTACACTGAAGATCGGCATATAGGGTGTTGTAACTGTGGTGGGGATCATGATCCTGAATTCATGGAGTGCCCTGTAAGGGTAAAGGAGATGGAATTGGCAAAAGTCATGACGGTACATCGGGAATACCTATGCGGAGGCGATTCATCGAGTTGAAAGATGTGATGATGTACAGTGCATTCGGAAAGTATTCAGACCCTTTGACTAGTTCCWCATTTTAACAGCCTTATTCTAAAAATGTATTACATTTAATTTTTTTGTTATTAATCTACACACAATATCCCATAATGACAAAGCAAAAACAGGTTTTCAGAAATATTAGCAAATGTTTAAAAAATAAAGAACTGAAATATCACATTTACATAAGTATTCAGACCCTTTACTCAGTATTTTTTTGAAGCACCTTTGGTAGCGATTACAGCCTCAAGTCTTCTTAAGTATGACGCTACAAGCTTGGCACACCTGCATTTGGGGAGTTTCTCCCATTCTTCTCTGCAGATCCTCTCAAGCTCTGTCAGGTTGGATGGGGAGCGTCGCTGCACAGCTATTTTAAGGTCTCTCCAGAGATGTTCATTCAAGGACATTCAGAGACTTGTCCTGAAGCCACTCCTGCGTTGTCTTGGCTGTGTGCTTAGGGTCGTTGTCCTGTTGAAAGGTGAATCTTCACCCCAGTCTGAGATCCTGAGTGCTCTGGAGCAGGTTTTCATCAAGGATCTCTCTGTACTTTGCTCCGTTCATCTTTCCCTCAGTCCCTGCCGCTGAAAAACATCCCCACAGCATGATGCTGCCACCACCATGCTTCACCGTAGGGATGGTGCCAGGTTTCCTCCAGATGTGCCGCTCGGCATTCAGGTCAAAGAGTTCAATCTTGGTTTCATCAGACCAGAGAATCTTGTTTCTCATGGTGTGGGAGTCCTTTAGGTKCCTTTTGGAAAACTCCAAGCGGGCTGTCATGTGCCTTTTACTGAGGAATGGCTTCCTTCTGGCCAATCTACCATAAAGGCCTGATTGGTGGAGTGCTGCAGAGATGGTTGTCCTTCTAGAAAATCCTATCTCCACAGAGGAACTCTTGAGCTCTGTCAGAGTGACCATCGGTGTCACGGCTCTCGTCGTAATGATGATCGGACCAAAGCGCAGCGTGGTAAGTGTTCATGATTATTTATTAACCAAAACACTTGAACAAAATAACAACGTGAAGAAACCGAAACAGTTCTGTAAGGTGCATAAACTATACAGAAAACAACTACCCACAAAACACAGGTGGGAAAAAGGCTGCCTAAGTATGATTGCCAATCAGAGACAACGATAGACAGCTGTCCCTGATTGAGAACCATACCCGGACAAAACATAGAAACAGAAAACATAGAAATAACKAAACTAGAATGCCCACCCTAGTCACACCCTGGCCTACCCAAAATAGAGAATAAAAGCCTCTCTATGGCCAGGGCGTGACAATCGGGTTCTTGGTCACCTCCCTGACCAAGGCCCTTCTCCCCYGATTACTCAGTTTGGCCAGGCAGCCAGCTCTAGGAAGAGTCTTGGTGGTTCCAATCTTCTTCCTTTTAAGAATGATGGAGGCCACTATTGTCTTGGGGACCTTCAATGCTGCAGACATCTTCCCCGGATCTGTGCCTCGACACAATCCTGTCTCGGAGCTCTATGGACAATTCCTTCGACCTCATGGCTTGTTTTTTTTGCTCTGACATGTACTGTCAACTGTGGGATCTTATATAGACAGGTGCGTGCCTTTCCAAATCATGTCCAATCAATTGAATTCACCACAGGTGGACTCCAATCAAGTTGTAGAAACATCTCAAGGATGATCAATGGAAACAGGATACACCTGAGCTCAATTACGAGTCTCATAGCAAAGGGTATGAATACTTATGTAAATAAGGTATTTCTGTTTTTATTAGTAATAAATTTGCTAAAATATTTTTTTAAACTGTTAACGCTTTGTCATTATGGGGTATTGTGTGTAGATTGATGAAGGGGGGAAAATCGTTCATACATTTTAGAATAAGGCTGTAGTGTAATAAAATGTGGAAAAAGTCAAGAGTTCGGAATACTTTCCTGAATGCACTATAGTAGAAGAAATGGTAGTGGAGGCTCCACAATCCATTGAGAATGTTTGTTGCCAGTTGGATTTTGTGGCGTTCATTGCCACAGTTAATAACTGTACAGTACAAGTGACGAAGAAATCAAAGAAACTGGGCATATTTGTGGCACCAGCAAAAACATTTCTGGGCCTGCAGCAGGAAGACTTTAGGTTGCAATCGTAACCCCGGTTCTCTGATAGTATGAGTGGGGTATTTCACTTATGGGATACGCCCCTAGCGTATTCGTCAGAAGCCTTTATTACACTACGCCAGCCATTATTGGCTGGACATCGAGACGTGTGCATTGGGGAAGGGTGTCCCTCCTACCCTATAAAAGGTCAGACGCAGTGTGTCTGAGTCATTCAAAAATAAGMAACACCTCTTCTTCGCTCAAGGAGGGTGGTCTGGTGAAATACCTCAGTCATACTATCAGAGAACCGGGGTTACGGTCGTAACCTAAAGTTATTTTTCAAGTATTCGTTTCGGTATTTCCCTCATGGGATATATTGACTCCCGTATTGCCAGACAAGCTCATCCTGACGACCGACTGCCCTGTGCGATATATCACACAAATGGGCCTTTCCCCTCAGAAGATCCTACACGTAAAACAGTATGTGCCAGAGTTGGTGCAGTGACATCGAGTCTATAAAACTTTGCAAATGTATGAGGTGAAGCCCAACTCGCTGCTGAACAAATATCTTGGWTAGATATGTCCTTAAATAAAKCCCAGGACGTAGCCATTCCTCTAGTAGAATGAGCCTGTAGCCAGCAGGAGACGGAAGACCTTTACTCTCCCACTAGTGAGCGCTTTACCCATGTAAGGTTTTGCAGAGGAAACAAACAGCTGATCACATTTTGTAAACCCTTTAGTCCTGTCCATGTAGATGCGYAGAGCGCTTACTGGGCACAACACATGCCACCGTTGATGTTCCAGTTCTAGTAATAGCGCTGTCTTAAATGAAAGCATCTTCAGATCCACCTGATCCAGGGGCTCAAAAGGCTGTTGGCATAGTGCATCCAAAACAACTGATAAGTCCTGCGACGGGGCAAGCTGTTTGGACACTGACCGCAAATGACGTGCAACCTTCATAAAACGGGCGACAAGCGGGTGTTGCCCCACTGTCGTGCTCCTAAATCCCACATGACAAGCCAAAATAGCTGCCAGATATACCTTAATAGTAGAAAAAGGCTTTCCTTTGTATAATAATGCCTGTAGAAATGACAGAGCACAGTTAATGCACTATCTGTGATTTAGTGCACCATTCTCAAACACGCCATTTACAATCTTAAAGTGACCTGATGGATGAGGCTCTAGCACTCTGAATAGTCAAAATTACATTTTGGAAGCCCGGCAGTGTTCAAATTTAACCGTTCACGGGCCAGGCCCAGAGTGCCAACCGTTTGGTGAGATGGAAAATCTCCCTGCACAGTATGTCCCCGCACAGAGGGAGGGCCACAGTTGACTGCAAAGTAGTTGCGTGATCTCCCCGCTAGTCAGTGTTCTCTGGCCAATGTGGTGCTCTTAGTATGAGAGATATACCCTTCTCCAGCACCCTGGATAGGGTGGGAGAAATCAGGGACAGTGTGGGGAAAGCATACAGAAAGACGCGTGTCCACTCGTGCGCCAACGTGTCCACTCCCATCGGGGCATCCCAATCCTCAGAAAAGAACACGGGAGACTGGGTTTCTCCCTTGATGCAAAAGATCCCTGCTGGAATGCCGAAGTGCATCGCCAACCTGAATTGGCTCCCTCTGGGTAGAGCTTCCACTCCCCATATAGGGGGTTCCCCCTGGAGAGTAAATCTGCCCCCAGATTTAGTACTCCCAGTACACAACCCTCCAGAAATKGGAAAAACGATTTTAATGCCAGAGACACAGCAAGGAGTTCCAGGTAGTTTATGTGAGTAGAACGGAGATGGGGCCCCCACACTTTGTTGACCAATCTTCCCTCGTGAGTCGCACCCTAACCCTAGAGAGATGCGTCCGTCGTGACTACTTTTCTGGATAAAACAGTGCCTATCTGGGCACCCTGTGACAGAAACGTCTGGTTTCYCCAGGAGTGCAGTGCTACTGTGTAGTCTATGGAGACCTGTACACGTGATGTTTGTGACGTAATGGGCTCAGACCTAGAGAAGAGGGGATGACTACTAACCTGGGATGACTACTAAAGCCGCTGCCATCAAACCTARCAGCCTCAGGCATGTTTTGAAAGAGACCAGGTTCCCTCTGCGAAATAGTGCTAGGCAATTCTTTCACTGAAAGGCGAACTTTGAATGATACCGAMTCTAGGGTTTAAGCCTAGGAAAGAGATTGTCTGCGTGGGAATCAGAACGCTCTTTACTGTGTTTATTCTGAAACCTCAAAATGTCAGGTGTTCCAAGAGGAGCTGACTGTGTTCTAAGACATCTTGTCTCGATTGAGCGCACAGCATCCAACCTTCTATGTATGTCATCAGCTGAATGCCCCTTTCTCTGAGTGGGGCTATGGCTGCCTCGGTACACTTCGTAAAAACCAGAGGTGACAATGAGAGGCCGAAAGGGAGGACCAGAAATTCTGAGATAACGCCTAGAAAAGCAAATCTGAGAAATTTCCTCTGAGGAGGATATATTGAGATGTGAAAGTAAGTGTCCTTCAGGTTGACGGACACGAACATCAATCTTCTGGGCGCACAGAATGTAGCAGAGCAGTGTGTGTCAACATTCTGAACGTGTACTTTCTCATGTGCCTGTTCAAAGCACGTAGATCTAGGATCGGGCSTATGCCGTCCGCCTTTTTTGGGAACTAGGAAATATCTTGAGTAAAAACCGCTGTGCCATTGCTGAGGAGGAACAATTCTTATTGCCCTTTTCCCATTTAGCGATGTGATTTCCTCCTTGAGGACACGCGCTGATTCCCCCTGAGCCTGAGTGTGTATGATTCCCTGAGSCTGAGTGTGTGTGATTCCCTTGAATCAAGGCGAGGTGACAGCGAATTGTAGTCTGTATCCCTTGTCTATCGTGCCCTGTACCCAGTTTGAAACTGCGCATGCCCGCCAGTTCTCTMTCCGAGAGAGGGCTGATGGGAATTCCCCCCACAGACGAAGCAGCAGCACCCTCCGTTGGGGGGAGGGTGTACAACAGTCCATGACGCACTGCACATGCTCGGCTGGCCCGCACCGGGAGAGCTCTTATGTGGCCTATCATCACAGAAGGAGCGATAGCTCCCTCAGGTGGCGTTATAGGGAGGCACCCTGTTTGTTTTGATTTTATGAGAAACATCCKGTCTGACGGTGTCCTTGGCCTGAAGCCTGGTTGCGCTAGTGTAAACATTTTTAATGTGAACTGACATTGTGGAGTGTTTATGAGACAAGAGGGTGGCCTTGTAGGTGCATCCACCTGAACATTGTCTCTTCTCCTCTTTGAGCTGTGTTCTGTTGCCACCGTCTTGGGCCTAGCATGCCGGAAAGAACACTGAGGTGCCTGGGAACTTGCACCCTGGAACAAGCTCAGGATTGGCGGAGGAGATAGAACCGCGCTTAGGGGAGGCCGTTCTCGACTCTCTGGTGATGGGGACACCGCTAGGCCATCCACTTCTTCCTTCTTACCCCCTGGGTGGGGTTAGTGGCCGGCCGGCTCCTTTGTGCTGTGGTGTAAATTCAACACCAGGGACACCTTAAGCCAATCTTAAAATGAATCACTCTTTACTTTCAGCAAGCTGGAGAGGTTCCAACAAACTTAATGCACCATAGTACACATGTCAATCAGGAGCTCTCCTGGAGCTGTCCCAGCATTTGTCTTATATACGGCTATACACAGACAAGTTATATTTGCATGATTTAGCATAGTTAATTCATCACTAGCGGTGGCTCGCATGTATGACTGACCAATACCTCACGAGGCTCTCTCTCTCTCCAAGTTGAGACCTTGAAACTGAGATACCTCGATTGTTCCCATGTCAATATTCTGGGCGTACTGCCAAGTTGTGGATCAGTGATAGTGAGGATTCCTCCATACACGATCAGTCAATCACCTGCATGAACCCATCTAATTAGTAATTAGAAAGTAGCATTGATTTGATACATAAACATAACATTTCTCTCACAGTGCCATGGGTGGGAACGGAGGCTTCTTTTCGGCGGTGGGACCGAAAAGGCCTTTAGGGTCTACTGGAGCATCCAGGATCTTCAGCTTCTCACTAGCAGACACCGTGGATAGATTGAGCCACYGCGCCCTCTCCTGGGATATCATGAACCCTATCGCTCTTCCTGACGCCTGGACGGCGGTTTWAAGCAGACGCRGGTTGAGGTCTGTGGCAATGCAGATCTCGTCCCATAAACCCGGCTCCAGTGTGACCGCTATCTCCTCCTGTAGCTCAGCTTGGTATGCCGAGACCATGGAGGTGGTGCTGAGAGCCCTCCCAGCTGTGGCGACCGACCTGTAGACCTTCTCTGTCGCGGAGGACTGTAAGCCCTCGTACTTGGTTGGTAAGGTGGGTCCAGTCGAGGTCATGTAGGACTTCTGGCTGGGGTGTAGATGGGGAAACCACCAGTGATTTGATTTGGGGGGGGGGGCATGTGGGCAACCCCAATCCCTTCCATGTCAACGCAGTCCAACACTGACCCACCTTGGACAGGGTTCTTGGAGGAGAAAAGTGTACTCCAGGTATGGGTAACCACCTCCAGGCATTCTGGAATGACTGGTAGTAATTGCCTGGCCACCCGTTTGGCTTTGGGTAGCCTCTTACCCTCATAGCGGGACTTGGTGGTCTATGCTACTGCATTGGGCCAGGGAATCACCTGTTTATCCGCAGCGCATTTGCACACGTTCTGCAGGTTCACACAGAGAGCTGGTGGGGGTGGCGCACCACCTGCGTGTCCGGTTTCAGAATCCTCGGCAGGAGGATTGGTGGCCTGGCCTGAGGGGATGAAGGAGTCTTCATCTCCATCAGATGATTCTGAAAGGTGGCGTTCAGAAAATCCTATGGGGTCGTTGTCTCCAGTCAGGAAGCCAGGCAGGGAGGTTGCGAGGTTGTTACTGGAGTCCTACAACAGCGGGGCAATGGCACCGAGCTGGTCGCTCCAGGATTCCCCGTGGGGATATCCATGGACTCTGATGAGTCATCAGAGTCCATGGCCCCTTTTTAGGTTCCTGTTGACTCAGGCTAGCCTGTGACGGAGGCTCTTTACAGTGAAAAGGTCACAGTGTGGACAGGAGCCGGGGGAAGCTAATGCTTCCTGGACATGTTGCAGCCCAAGGCAAGCGGAGCACACCAAGTGGGTGTCCTTGGCCGATATCTTGCTTCCACAGGAGCATATTCGTTCTCCTCGTTTGGGGTGGGAATGCTTTTGTCGCCATAGCTGGGATGCTATGTTTTTAGCTGTCAGAAGAAAACTATCTTAGTTGGCTAGTCACATAGCTAGTGATTAGTGGGTTATCTCCAACGGTGGAACTTGTTTGATGGCCGGATACCGTTTCCCGAAAATACAGATTAGAAAAGATAGCTTGGTGTAGCTAGTAAAAACGTCTCTTGTCGAAGTAAAACTCACAAAAGCAAGCTAGTGTGGTGGCTAGCTTGCTAACGACTAGTCACWGTTTGGATACAGCTAACTTGGTTGTGAATGTGTTACAGCTGTACACCTTGCCTCCCTCAAATAATTTTCCTCTAACAAAGGTGAAGGAAAATGAAAATATCCACCTCCACACAGTCCTGAGAATAGCCCACAGCGAGCGAGTTGTAAGCTCACGCCTTTGGACAGTTTAGCTACTTCTGTAAAATGCAGTTGTGTTGAGGTAAGCTTTCTGATGAAAAGCGAGAAGACGTGTTTGAATGACTCAGAGATGCTGCGTCAAACCTTTTATAGGGTTGGAGGGACACCCTTCCCCGACGCACACGTCTCGACATCCAGACAATTATGGCTTGCGTAGTGTAATAAAGGCTTCTGACTAATACATTAGGGGCATATCCCATAAGTGAAATASCAAAACGAATACTTGAAAGAGAACCTACATGGGGTACTGGCATTAGAAGATATCCCATCCCCCACTTGACTTTTTTGTTTTTAAATAAATAAATAGGATGTTTTTATTGTTGTTGGTAGTCTGAATATACAGTATTTTTTCCCCCACCTACACAATGTTCCCGTTTTGTGGGATCTTTTTGTTTTCCTCCCGCACAGTAGGTGGCGGCAATACAACTTTGTGGGTGTAGTCGGCCCAAAAAAATACATGCGTGTCGGAAACACGTCGCAACTACCGGAAACCCTTTTAGGCAGCACGTGTGTAGCTTTTTTTCCCTTGTAAAGCACGCTGCAAACAGCAAGCACACGTTTTGTTAAATATTATTTGTTTAATCAAAAACATGACAAAGGTAAAGAAGGAAAAGGGCATCAAGGAGGAGGCTGGAGCGACGGAGACCGGAGGGACGGAGACTGGAGTGACAGAGAAATCGTATCAAGAGTTGATCGCAAACATCAACCCAATCGCGAATCCACTGGCCACCAAGAAGCTAAGCAAGAAGCTTTACAAATGTGTAAAAAAGGGTAATTTAACCAGTCTTATTAGCTTCATGTACCTACTGCCAGAAACATGCTAAGATATTACATGGATTTGCTAGCAATATACAGTCAGGTAAGTTAACTAGCCAAGTGGTGTAACTTGGTAAATAGGTAAATAGTGAAAGTTATCTAACATGCTACGTTAGCACTGTCCTAGCTAGCGATTTGGCAACTGAAATGTTTGTTGCCACACAGTCAACCAACAAGACTAGCAGGTTTCTTATTTCCAACGCTCTTCTGTCCCTTTTCAGCATCCAAGCTCAAACAAATTCGCAGAGGAGTGAAAGAAGTCCAGAAGTTTATCAACAAAGGAGAAACTGGGTAAGCTTTGTTCTCAGTGTGCTAATGTTAGCTGCGTGGTGCATTATCCCCTGTTCGGGTGTATCAGCCAGATAACTAATATATTCAAACTTATTTTGCAGCATTGTGGTGTTGGCTGGGGATACTCTTCCAATCGATGTTTACTGCCATCTACCAGTCATGTGTGAGGACAGGAGTTTGCCATATGCCTACATTCCCTCAAAAGTGGTGAGTAACCATTTTACCTATACATCTTGGAGGAAAATGTAAACCATATAATGTAAACTCGTACATCGCCTTSGTCCGTACAATTGCCCATATTTTAGCGTCCCAAAAACGYAATACTAACAGATAAACTGTAATGTCAATACCATTGTAAAGCACAATTTCTCCCCTTTCCAACATTATCAATTACATGACCTAAATGCTGCCCGTTTCTGCATAATTCAAGCAGGCAATGAGCCCCGTCAGGTCTTTTTAAAAATGGCGGGTGGGGAAGCGAAACTAATGCGTGAAAGTGAGAAGGAGATGTTGTGTGGGGAAAATGCTTTTTTTCACTTGATCTGTCCAACTTATCACCTTATCACCTCTAAAATGTAAATAAAACACCTATAAAGAGTTTATATAATGTGTCATTACATACCTATTTGAAGGTTTGTGTCGAATTTGAATCGGGTTTTTAGGGCGGTGCTAARGTGATCTTAGAAGTAAACAGCGGCTTTGAGAATGATGATCGCATGCAATGATGACGCAAAAARTGACTAGGTATCCCCCCTTACCCCCGTCACTGTCCATTTCTTGTTTTTAAATGATGAAAGAAGTGCAACACCTGGTGGAGAGAGATTGTAAGACAGAAATAGTTGCTGTRTGTTACGACATGACATGTAACGGAGGGTCTGTTTTTTCAACTTTTCTCCAATACTATAGAGCCAGTACCATGTCAATCAATGCTTGAATAGAAACCTAGTTCATACCCYCGATTTTGAAGTCAACACAGTCGCTAGAGTCCCATTAGTTTTCTTTGTAGCCTCGTTTGAATGTTGCGGTGGCGCACATTTGTGCGAAATGGGGTGATTTTACGTTACAGGTAATTGCCGAAATAAAGGAAATACCAGCATAGTGTCTTAATAGGGTGTTGGGCCACCACAAGCTGTCAGAACTGCATCTTGGCATAGATTCTACAAGTGTCTAGAACTATTGGAGATGCAACGCCATTATTTGGTGTTTTCTTGATGGGGGTGGAAAACGCCCTGTCAGGTGCTGATCCAGAATCTGCATGGCTGGTTAATTAGGGCAGATTTCAAGTTTTCATAACAATCGATAATCATCATTTTTGGATGCTGATTATGGCCAATTACGTTGCATTCCACGAGAAAACTGCGTGGCAGGCTGACCACCTGTTACGCGAGTGCAGCAAGGAGCCAGGGTAAGTTGCTAGCTAGCATTAAACTTATCTTATAAAAATCAATCTTAAGATAATCACTTGTTAACTACACATGGTTGATGATATTACTAGGTTAACTAGCTTGTCCTGCGTTGCAAATAATCACTGCGGTGCCRGTTAATTTATCATCAAAATCACAGCCTACTTCGTTTTAACAAAAGCGCATTTGCGGGAAAAAAGCACCATCGTTGCACGAATGTACCTAACCATAAACATCAATGCCTTTCTTAAAATCAATACACAGAAGTATATATTTTTTATACCTGCATATTTAGTTAAAATAAAATCATGTTAGCAGGCAATATTAAATAGGGAAAATGTGTCACGTCTTTTGCGTTCATTGCWCGCAGAGTCAGGGTATATGCAACMGTTTGKGCCGTCTGGCTCGTTGCGAACTAATTTGCAAGATTTTTACATAATTATAACATTGATGGTTGTGTAATGTAATGGCAATATTTAGACTTAGGGTTGCCACCCGTTCGATAAAATACGGAACGGTTCCGTATTTTACTGAAAGAATAAACGTTTTGTTTTCGAAATGATTGTTTCTGGATTTGACCATATTAATAACCAAAGGCTCGTATTTCTGTGTTTATTATAATTAAGTCTATGATTTGATATTTGATTGGGTGGTGGTAGGCAGCAGCAGGCTCGTAAGCATTCATTCAAACTTTACTGTGTTTGTCARCAGCTCTTAGCAATGCTTGACTCACAKCGCTGTTTATGACTTCAAGCCTATCAACTCCTGAGATTAGGCTGGCAATACTAAAGTGCCTATAAGAACATCCAAWWGTCAAAGGTATTTGAAATACAAATGGTATAGAGAGAAATAGTCGACGCGTCATGACTCCTACAATAACTACAACCTAAAACTTCTTAACTGGGAATATTGAAGAACTGGGTATATTGAACCATCAGCTTTCATATGTTCTGAGCAAGGAAGTTAAACATTAGCTTTTTTACATGGCACATATTGCACTTTTACTTCTCCAACACTGTTTTTGCATTATTTAAACCAATTGAACATGTTTCATTATTTATTTGACACTAAATATATTTTATTTRTGTATTATATTAASTTAAAATGTGTGTTCATTTTTCATTCAGTATTGTTGTAATTGTCATTATTACAAATATATCTTCTATCTTTATTCTGGTCCTCCAATAATCGGTATCGGCGTTAAAAATCTTAATCGGTCGACCTCTACTTTAAACCCCCTATGCTCCTTTGAGAYCCCTCTTTCAAAGTCGGATCTCTTCTAGCCATGGTAGCCAAAGCAATGGACACCTGGGCATTTTTATACATTACCTTTAAGTATTATTTGGATGTTAGTTGCTTCATTAACTCAGGAACCACACCTGTGTGGACGCACCTGCTTTCTAAATACTTTGTATCCCTCATTTACTCAAGTGTTTCCATTATATTATATACTTTATATTGACAGATACCTATAGCTTATTATGAATTGCTGACCTRTGTTAGTTTTCCAGCAGTAAATCACATACCGTCCCATTTGTTCAGGGGTTTCATGTCTAGTCCAACTAAACATATGGTGATGTGAATGATTGCCTTATAACCCTGCTATTTGTCTCCTCAGGACCTTGGTTCGTCTGCTGGCTCAAAGCGGCCCACCTGCGTCATCATGATCAAATCTCACGAGGACTATAAGGAGGCMTATGATGAGTGTTTCGATGAGGTTTCTTCCCTGCCTAAACCCCTCTGATACATGTCACTGGCTGGTGGACTCAGATGGACAGGCAAACCCCTATGGTATCTGAGAATGTCTGGCTGTAGGCAGAATTAACGAGGGAGTGAAATGGACTTTCACACTTGTGCCAAGCTACAGGGTGTTGTAGTATATCTCGCTGTGTACATTGAACCGGGAATATCATACACTAGCAGTGATCCCCATAAAATGTCAACAAGGCATAAGGTAGATGACACCCCCATATTTGGGTGTTAAGTATGTGCTGTCTTAACTGTAGCTGGACATAACTGTATTTTCCTCATTCTGTGGGATCCATGCATTGTCTACGGCCAAGGACATTTTGAATATTCTAGTGTGTTACTGGTGTGTGATTTAAATGTCACCGCTACTATGGCTTGCATTGCTTTAAAACATACATTTGTCATTTAAATATGAAAAGTCTGCACCGGCTTGATTCTACAATACTATATCGTGACCGGCCTCTTTGTATTTGAATGGTCAAGATTAGGTTACAGATAATATGCTGAGATTATCTTGTGTGTACTTTTTTGTTCGCTTGAACAGCCAGTTCTAATTGAGTGGCCATATGGGACTACAGGATGCCTGCTCAGTTAAACATGAAATCATTTATTGCGATCCCGTTCTCATTGCAGTTGTAAACTACTGTATCATAACTCCTAATTTGGTAGGTAAAGTTTGATTCATTGTTTGTTTTAGATGTGTTTTTTACAGGCATATGGACATTTTCCTTTGCATAAAGGTTATTTTGATTCTGTTTTGAGGAAGGTAAATTGGTATGTGATGCAATGCTGTATTGATGCAATAAATACTTGTTTCTTTTGTAAATCTCGATGCAAMGTCTGCTTTACTTTTGAGGGGGAATACGTTTGCATCATGAATCCAATGATGGTGACTGAGAAAATGAATGATGTAAATGTTTGACAAAAGCMTAAGTGGGCGTTTGAGATTGCCATTATTGAAAGACCAATATGGTTGGAACATTAAGCTAGTAGGGCATGTTTGTTTGTCTGCTGTTCCCTGCTACCAATCACATTTTCAGATGTTTTTTTGTCTTAAACTTCTAAACAAATGCCCTCTTATCTGTAAACATTGAGCTGAATATAGCTCAATAATTACATATTTTTGCATGTATCACCCTTGGTATTGGAGTAGGTTGTGGGCAAAATTATCCTATGATACTGAGTGATACCATACTCCCATCACTGTCAAGGATGCAATTACAACAACCACAAGGTGGCAGTAGTCATGTTTCAATGTAGACATTCCTTTAGGTGTCAGCTTAGTCGGGTTTCACCTGCTGTTATTCGGTCTTTCAGTTTAAAATCCATTAATTCGTTAACTTTCCATTTAAAGTATGGCTTTCATAATGTGATGGTCGTTGGGTTCTGAGCTTCAAAATATTTCACAATGTTATGTCCACTTTCCCTCACACAGTAAACCATTGTGTGAACTGAATGGGGTGAATCAGGGTAGTGCTGCTCTGTATTTGGTGAGGAAACATTGCATGTGTGGGCTGTTGAAAGGGATCACATCACCTCTGCTCAGTCCCCACCGGGCCAAGCTTTATGTTGCTTGTTTTATCTGTTTCGACAGTTGAATTATTTTCCACATGTATAAAAGCAGAGATTTCAGTCCATCAGGGCACCACATCCAAGAAGGAACTTGAGCTGAAGATAACATCTACTACTTTCCAGATGTATTTCTTGGAAATTATGGCATGACAAAGATGGAGATAATCCTTTCCATTTTGTCTGCTCTCTTCCCCAATCTGGTGGATATCTATGGATATTATTTAGCTTTGAATTTATATATTTTATTTGAGACCACCTAAATTGGGAGGTGTCTGAACAAARAACTTCAAGGACAGAGAGTTCATTAGATATTTTTGCCAATATACAAAAACAATTCTTAGTTAAGATTTAACGTGCTCTCAGTACTAGTCAGGGTTTATTTCTATCATACTAACAGATTTGGTTGTAAGGGCCTTATCTCGGCTGTTTCATTAAAGAGAAGTGTACTCTCACTTTAGTGCCTGAAACGTATGCTGTTTTTGAGGGGTCATTTGGTTTTCGGATACACTTATTTCCCCCAGCGTTTATTTAGGAACTTAAGGAAAATTTGTTGTCAAGACTTCAGAGACTAGAAAAGTACTTTAGATAGTTTAATTTGCCATTGGATGACGYACAGTAGTTGGAGAACAGAACAACTTTGTGCAGTTGGAGAGATGGAGGTTATGACCAACCAAGGACGTGTGGATGTCCTTCCTGTGTGAAACATCCCTGGCTGTTAGTGGCCCTGTTTGCACAACAGAACACCTCGGCGTCAGAGGAGTAGGAGACGGGTGGCCTGTGTCCAGGAGCAGGGTGACAGGAACAGAACTGCGTGGTGCTCTCTCTCCGTTTACCAAACAAACCTCATAGGTCAGCTCTGTTTTAGTAAACAGCATGGTGGGTGGATCGAGCTGGGCCTTCAGGTTTAGGATGAGGTCTGCTCTCTTACATAACCTGATCTCTTCTTCAGAATGTGTGTGTGTTAAGAAATCCATAAAGTGTTTTTTCTGTCCTCCAAACATTCCTCATAGACCTCAATTCCCTGTTAAGTGCAGCCTAGCTGAMCCTCTGTGGCAGATGTTACAGCCGTAGTTGAGTTTACAACTTTACAACTGCCAAGAGTGAGTGAAAACACGCTTTGGTGATGAAATGTTACTTCCTTATGTTATAAAATACATTTTACCAAGACAAATAGGATTCTTCATGTTCTGCATCTTTCAGGGGGGTATTTCTCTAACATATTAACATTATATCCAAAAAGTTTTGGGATTTTGTAATCTAATATATCTGATAATAGAAAACTAGCAGGGAAATGGTTCCAATAGTTTTCCACCATTCATTTTTCCCATAGGGAATTTTAGAAACACTTAAAGTAAGGGCTGTGTTTTGTGTAGACTTCCTCTTGCCCTGGTGTGACATTTTGATAACTGTAAATCTCTATCGGACAAGGTGACTTTTATCAATATATTCGGCTCTATTTACTCTCAGAAATTGTGTAAATTGTGTAAATGTAAAACTTGCCCAAGACAGTTCACAGAATTGTCAATCTAAGGAAATTTAGCCAATGTATTAATTACTACATTATCTAACATTAGATCGTTAATCCAGAGATTCTTACCTTTGCCTTGATTCGGCAGTCTCATCCAGATCATCATGGCATTTGTAGTTCTGTATGATAGCCACATTAGCAGCTAATTAGCAATTCATTTTTAAGGGTTAAATACAGGAAAATATATTGATAAAAGTCACCTTGTCCGAGAGAGATTTACATGGTTATTAAAACATCACGACAGTGTAAGCCTACACGAAACACAGCCCTTATTTTAAGTTATTCTAAAATCCCATTTGGGAAAGATGAATGGTGGAAAAACAATTGGAGCCATTACTTTGTTTGACCACTAGGTTTTATGGGTATWATGACTCATACTGTKGTACTCTATAAGCAACAAGCTCTGTTGACAGAGTGGGGCCGCTTTCTCTGTGACTTTTGAGGATTTTACATGTTGTTGTAGTCATCTGTTAAGCTGTTTCCACAGGTCRCAAAAAGCTAAATTAGCATGACACGAGCTGAATTACATGTATAAGGCTTTGAAAATAGAAAGTTTGAGGAATGCTCAGTGCTCCGTTGACATTTCACATAGATATGCTTTTTTTGTGAGAAATCTTCAAAAAAGAACAGGAATTTCTCATTAATATCAAAGCGTATTATCCTAAAATATGAAAATACTACATCTCATGTCTCAAAATTGATGTCTATCTTACCTCTATATTGTTTTATGTCCTCTGGATTCGAGAAGAAAGATGAAGAGTTCAACGTTGAGCCTGGATTATGGATTGTGAATGGAATGGATTATGATATAGACATGAGGTTTGGACCATTGGTTTTCCTAGAGGAGTATATACAMAAGTAATATATTTTTGCCCATTGTTCAAAATATGCGTTTTTGATTGGACCTGCGTGTCTTCTGGACAAAGACTAATAGAGCATTTGACAGTGACCATGTCATTTGGATGCTGTCTTGATGTGTCATTTCTTATCTCGCTTCATCTGATCCTATTTTCTCGCCGTGTTCCTCTCTGTCATCTTCTATCTGACAGTGCTATATTGACATGTTCAACATCTAAGCGGGCTGTCAAAGGGAGATCCATGGATGAGCAGCAGAGATGGAAAAACAGAGAAAGAAGGCAGGCAGGCAGACAGCGGCACCAAAGGCCTCCTCCTCCTGTGGCATGACTTACGAAACCCATACAGCTGTGTCATCCCCCTGGCCCTCTCCCTCTCCTCTGTGCTGCGAGCTGGATGAATTATTTGGAGTTTGGCTCTGTCCGTGTGGATGTTTATTGTTTCAACAGTGCACCTGCTGCCTGCCTCCTCCTCCCTAATTCACCGTAGCACGCGCCATAACCTAACACGTGCCGTTTCCCCTAATCTCCTCACTTACTGAGAGTACAACGCTGCCCCAGGTCACACTGCTGGGCACACCAACAACAACCAACATGTTCACCACCCCACTCAAGCTGACACCTGTTTTCCTCCCCCTCTCTTCTCTGTCTCTCTGTCTCTCTCCCCCTCTCTCTTCTCTGTCTCTCTCTTTCTCTTTCTCTCTCCCCCTCTCTCTCTCCCCCTCTCTTCCCCCTCTCTCTCTCTCCCCCCCCCCCCCCCTCCCCTCCCTCCCCCTCCCTCCCTCCTCCCCCCCCCTCTCTCTCCCCTCTCTTCTCTCTCTCTCACTTTCTCTCTCTCTCTCTTTCCCTCTCCCTCCCTCCCTCTCTGCAGTACAGTCAGTTTATCAGACAGGTGTGTGGATGTCTGCACTGAGTGATGGAGCAGGTATAGTGGGAGATGTATTGATTTTAATCACATTCTGTTGAGCAATAATTCCCAGCCCCGGGCGTGAGGCAGGTGTTATGATACTGATGATTTGTCTCCACAGCTGGGTTGTTTAAGTTTATATTGTCGTGGCTAGATCTCGTAGGCCTACAGCTCCATCTAGTGATTGCGTCAGGGACAACAGTTGTTGACAAATGTAGCATTGTAGCTAAGCCTAACCCTAACTCTTTTCCTAACATTAACCTCATTCTCTTAACCTGTTACATTAATTCACCTAACCTGCTGCATTAGTTCTCCTAACCTGCCATGTTAATTCACCTAACCTGCCTCGTTAATTATTCTAACCTGCTATGTAAACAAATCATCAGTATCACCACACAGGCATGCCCTCCAACCGCTGGCACCCATATGACTGAAGGGTGATGGGCAGGCATCCGAGCTAGCACATAACGTTCTGAGAACCATATGTTTATTACAGCGTGGTTAGAGCGTAGTTGTCCTATGGTTATTTTGCATTCAACCTTCCCACAACTTTCTGGTAATGATGCAGGATAGATTTGGCTTTGGAACATTCTCAGCACATTTAAAGAACTTGACAAAAAAGTCAATACTTTTTTGTCTTTCATGACTTTCATGAAATCACACATGCAATACACCAAATTAAAGCTACACTTGTTGTGAATCCAGCCAACATGTCATATTTCCAAAAGGCTTTACGGCGAAAGCAAACAATGCTATTATCTCAGGACATCACCCCAGTAAACAAACACAGACAATCCTATTTCAACCCTCCAGGTGCGACACAAAACTCAGAAATAAAGATATAATTCATGCCTTACCTTTTACGAGCTTTAATTTTTATAGTAATTTATTTGAATTTGGCGCTCTGCATTTTCACTGGATGTTGGCCAGGTGGGACGCTACCGTCCCACATATCCCAGAGAGGTTCAACTCTAGTAACCCATTATACATTGCTATATTGTTACTTTATAAAACATAGTAACCCATTATACTATTAATTTCTCTTTATACTTTTTACACCACTTACGTACGTCTACATGTGGGTGTGCAAGTTGTATATAATACATTTTTCTATTGTTACTTCATCAAATCTCTAGTAACCCATTATACTCTTCATATGTTACTTTATCTGTCGTAACCCATTATACTTCTCATATGTTACTTTATCTCTAGTAACAGCATATTCGGAAATAGTACTTTCTCCTTTCATATCTCCACATACATAATAACGTTCTACATCAAACTCCACTGATGAGTCATGTYATCTCTAATGAGTCATGTTACCCTCTGAGACATGTTATCCTCATTACTAAGGAGACGTGTTATCATGTTATTCTCATTACTAATGAGACATGTTATCCTCTGAGACATGTTACCCTCGATTGAGATCCTGAGACATGTTATCCTATACCTGTAGATCCAATGGGCAGTGGTGGACTTAGGTATTTACACCCACACCACCCCATGTGCATCTTCAACAATTCTTAAATGCCTACAATAACAATAACACCTCATGCTATTATCAGTGGTTCAGACCATGTATACTTTTCTATCGTTACATCCTATGCACCATATGTATCTTCATTGGTTCTCTTGCCGCTACTTCCTATACATATAAAAMMMMCCTTGCTCAATAACACTTGTGCTAGTAGTTACCACGATGGACGGTGGTGGATGGAACCCCTAGATAACAGAACCGTAAATAACGTTATAGATCGAAAAACTCAGCTCATACAGAACTGGAAAACTCAGCTCACACAGAAATGGTTGAGGTATTCATTCAGACCTCTTTCACACCRTAGCTAGTCCCCTGACAGCTCTCATTCACTCAGTACTTAATAGCTAMATTTCAATACTCTTATTATCCAAATTTCAATCAGCTTATTATCCAAATCTTTTCCACACTCACACAACTTTCATATCTTACTTCACTTAGTACTATTCCCAAACACACTCTGTAATTTTWGAATTTTATATTTGTATTTATTATGGATCCAGATTAGCTGCTGCCAAAGCAGATGGGGTCCAGCAGAATTAAGGCAGTTTATACAATTTTAAAACATTACTAAACATTCACAGATTTCACAACACACTGTGTGCCCTCAGGGCCCTACTCCACCACTACCACATACAATTGAAGTCGGAAGTTTACATACACTTAGGTTGGAGTCATTAAAACWAATTTTTCAACCACTCCACAAAGTTCTTGTTAACAAACTATAGTTTTGGCAAGTAGGTTAGGACATCTACTTTTTGCATGACACAAGTAATTTTTTCAACAATTGTTTAAAAATCACTTATAATTCACTGTATCGCAATTCCAGTGGGTCAGAAGTTTACATACACTAAGTTGACTGTGCCTTTAAACAGCTTGGAAAAATCCAGAAAATTTTGTCATGGCTTTAGAAGCTTCTGATAGGCTAATTGACATCATTTGAGTCAATTGGAGGTGTACCTGTGGATGTATTTCAAAGCYTACATTCAAACTCACTGYCTCTTTGCTTGACATCATGGGAAAATCAAAAGAAATCAGCCAAGACCTCAGATTTTTTTTATTGTAGACCTCCACAAGTCTGGTTCATCCTTAGAGCAATTTCCAAACGCCTGAAGGTACCACGTTCATCTATACAAACAATACGCAAGTATAAACACCATGGGACCATGCAGCCGTCAGACCGCTCAGGAAGGAGACGTGTTCTGTCTCCTAGAGATGAACGTACCCTTGTGCGAAAAGTGCAAATCAATCCCAGAACAACAGCAAAGGACCTTGTGAAGATGCTGGAGGAAACAGGTGCAAAAGTATCTATATCTGTCACGCGGGACTAGGTGGGTGAAGGAATCAGACGCAGAGAGTTCCACTGGAGAAAAGTGCTCTTTACTTCGGCACACAAAATGATAAGCTCAACAATACAGGGCGCGGACAACAACGTGACAACCTAAAAAAACACAGGGTGCCAAGTTTAAGAAAATAAATCCACCTCTACCTAAAACGCACACACATAACATAAAGGCAATCCTGCACAAAACAAGGGCGGGTCCACCTACTAAAAATAGGGAAGCTCATTAAACCAAACAGAAACACAGGTGAAACTAATAAGACAAAACAAACAGACAAACGAAAAAGGGATCGTGGCGGCTAGTAGGACGGTGACGACGACCGCCGAGCACCGCCCGAACAGGCAGGGGAGCCAACTTCGGCGGAAGTCGTGACAATATCCACAGTAAAACGAGTCCTATATTGACATAACCTGAAAGGCCGCTCAGCAAGGAAGAAGCCACTGCTCCAAAACCACCATAAAAAAGCCAGACTACGGTTTGTAACTGCACATGGGGACAAAGATCGTACTTTTTGGAGAAATGTTCTCTGGTCTGATGAAACAAAAACAGAACTGTTTGGCCATAATGACCATCATTATATTTGGAGGAAAAAGGGAGGCTTGCAACCCGAAGAACACCATCCCAACCGTGAAGCACAGGGGTGGCAGCATCATGTGTTGGGGGTGCTTTGCTGCAGGAGGGACTGGTGCACTTCACAAAATAGATGGCATCATAAGGGAGGAACATTATGTGGTTATATTGAAGCAACATCTCAAGACATCAGTCAGGAAGATAAAGCTTGTGTCACGCCTTGACCTTAGAGAGCCTTTTTATGTCTCTATTTGGTTTGGTCAGGGTGTGATTTGGGGTGGGCCTTCTATGTTTTGTTTTTCTATGATTTTGTATTTCTATGTTTTGGCCGGGTATGGTTCTCAATCAAGGACAGCTGTCTATCGTTGTCTCTGATTGGGAACCATACTTAGGTAGCCCTTTTCCCTCCTTTCAGTGTGGGAAGTTAAGGGGGTGATACGTTTTTGGGAAGAAAATCAAATTTTCGACATTTGACCCTTGGGTCTTGACTTGATGTGCATTTGCAATATGAAAATTTACTGTGGAATGCGCTCGCCATCTATTGGATTTTTGCCGTGTGACACTTGGCATTTGCCATATGACATTTTCAATAAGCTTTGAATGAAATGCCGTCCATTTGAGTGGTATTGGACACCGTGTATATGTTTCGTACAGTGCCAATATGTTCCCATTAATTTTTGTCCATTTCAGGGGGTGTATTCCYTTACTTGGTTGTAAAATGTTTGTATGCTTTTGTAAATTAACAAGAAAATWATCTTTAAGCCAATGTATAACACTTGTATTTTTTATGAATGTTTATTATGACTATTTCTGTATTTTGAATTTGGCGCTCTGCAATTTCACAGGATGTTGTCGAGATGGGTCGCTAGTGGAACGCCTGCGCCAGAAAGGTTAAGTGTGCCTTGAATTCTAAATAAATCACTGACAGTGTCACCAGCAAAGCACCCCCACACCATCACACTTCCTCCATGCTTCACAGTGGGAACTACACATGAGGAGATCATCCGTTCACCTACTCTGCATCTCACAAAGACACGACGTTTGGAACCAAAAATCTCAAATTTGGACTCATCAGACCAAAGGACAGATTTCCACTGGTCTAATGTCCATTACTCGTGTTTCTTGGCCCAAGCAAGTCTCTTCCTCTTATTGGTGTCCTTTAGTAGTGGTTTCTTTGCAGCAATTCGACCATAAAGGCCTGATTCACGCAGTCTTCTCTGAACAGTTGATGTTGAGATGTGTCTGTTACKTGAACTCTGTGAACCATTTATTTGGGCTGCAATTTCTGAAGCTGGTAAATCTAATGAGCTCTGGGTCTTCCTTTCCTGTGGCAGACCTCATGAGAGCCAGTTTCATCATAGCACTTGATGGTTTTTGTGACTGCACTTGAAGAAACGTTAATAGTTCTTGAAATTTTCTGTATTGACTGACCTTCATGTCTTAAAGTAATGATAGACAATTGTTTTTGTTTTCTTATTTGAGCTGTTCTTGCTATAATATGGACTTGGTCTTTTACCAAATAGGGCTATCTTCTGTATACCAACCCTACCTTGTCACATCACAACCGATTAGCTCAAATGCATTAACATTTCTAGGGTAGGGGGCAGTATTTTGACGTCCAGATGAAAAGCGTGCCCAAAGTAAACTGCCTGATACTCAGGCCCAGCAGCTAGGATATGCTTTGGTACTATTGGATAGAAAACACTCTAAAGTTTTCAAAACTGTTAA
>NC_036860.1:20845557-20848976 GCF_002910315.2 Salvelinus sp. IW2-2015 | reverse complement strand
AGAGGTTTAAGAAGGAAATAAATTCCACAAATTAACAAGGCACACCTGTTAATTTAAATGCATTCCAGGTGACTGCATCATGAATCTGGTTGAGAGAATGCCAATAGTGTGTGCAAAGTTGTCATCCAGGGAAAGGGTGGCTACTTTGAAGAATCTCATTTGGATTTGTTTAACACKTTTTTGGTTACTACATGTTTCCATATGTGTTATTCCATAGTTTTGATTTCTTCACTATTATTCTACAATGTAGAAAATAGTAAAAAATAAAGAAAAACCCTGGAATGAGTAGGTGTGTCCAAACYTTTGACTGGTACTGTATGATAAAACCAATACAATTAAGGAGAGTAATGCATAAAAATGTACCCTAGGTCTTATAGGAGAAGGCTTTTCACTATTCTTGTGAGAAGACTAGAGCAAGGGCATARCTGTACCATGGAAAACCGCTCTGACAGCTGTCTGTAGGCATTTATAAGAGAAGTGTCTATGTAGTCTGCAGCCACTACTAATAGCACGTGGTGTTATTATATATGTATGTGAAATATACATATGGTGCATAGGAAGTAATGATAGAGAATCGTTGAAGATGCACATGGGGTAATAAGGGAGATTACCATTAAGAAAATGACTGTAAAAACTGTTAAAACCCCTTGGATTGATAAGGAATTGAAAAATTGTATGGTTGAGAGGGATGAGAGGGATGAGGCAAAAGGTATGGCAATTAAGTCTGGCAGCCCAACTGATTGGCAAACGTACTGCAAATTAAGAAATCATGTGACTGATCTAAAGAAAAAGAAAGTACACTATGAAACAAAGATAAATTATATAAATAATGAGAGTAAAAAGATTTGGGGCACCTTAAATGAAATTTGGGGGAAAAAGCGAACTCGGCTCTTTCATTTATTGAATCAGACGGCTCATTCATCACAAAGCCCACTGATATTGCAAACTACTTTAATGACTTTTTCATTAGCAAGATAAGCAAACTTAGGGATGACATGCCAGCAACAAACACTGACACTACATATCCAAGTATATCGGACCAAATTATGAAAGACAAGAATTGTACTTTTGAATTCCGTAAAGTCAGTGTGGAAGAGGTGAAATAATTTTTGTTGTTTATCAACAATGACAAGCCACCAGGGTCTGACAATCTAGATGGAAAATTACTGAGGATAATAGCAGACGATATTGCCACATCTTCAATTTAAGCCTACTAGAGAGCGTGTGCCCTCAGGCCTGGAGGGAAGCTAAAGTAATTCCTCTACCCAAGAATAGTAAAGCCCCCTGTACTGGCTCAAATAGCCGACCAATCAGCCTGTTACCAACCCTTAGTAAACTTCTGGAAAAAATTGTGTTTGACCAGATACAGTGCTATTTTACAGTAAACAAATTGAAAACGGAATATCAGCATGCTTATAGGGAAGGACACTCAACAAGCACAACACTTACACTAATGACTGATGATTGGCTGAGAGAAATTGATGATAAAATGATTGTGGGGGCTGTCTTGTTAGACTTCACTGCAGCTTTGACATTATTGATCATAGTCTGCTGCAGGAAAAACTKATGTGTTATGGCTTTACACCCCCTGCTGTTATGTGGATAAATATTTACTTGTCTAACAGAACACAGAGGGTGTTCTTTAATGGAAGCCTATCAAATACAATCCAGTTAGAGTCAGGAATTCTCCAGGGCAGCTGTTTAGGTCCCGTGCTTTTTTCAATTTTTACTAACGACATGCCACTGACTGAGTAAAGCCAGAGTTTCTATGTATGCGGGTTGACTCAACACTATACATGTCAGCTACTACAGCGACTGAAATGACTGCAACACTCAACAAAGAGCTGCAGTTAGTTTCAGAGTGAGTGGCAAGGAATAAGTTATACCTAAATATTTCTAAAACTAAAAGCATTGTATTTGGAACAAAACACTCACTAAACCCTAAACCTCAACTAAATCTTGTAATAAATAATGTGGAAATTGAGCAAGTTGAGATAACTAAACTGCTTGGAGTAACACTAGATTGTAAACTGTCATGGTCAAAACATATTGATGCAGTAGTATGGGGAGAATGGGGAGAAGTCTGTCTATAATAAAGCGATGCTCTGCCTTCTTAACAACACTATCAACAAGGCAGGTCCTACAGGCCCTAGTTTTGTCGCGCCTTGACTACTGTTCAGTCATGTGGACTGGTGCCACAAAAAAAGGACTTCGGAAAATTACAATTGGCTCAGAACAGGGCAGCACGGCTGGCCCTTGGATGTAAACAGAGAGCTAATATTAATAATATGCATGTCAATCTCTCCTGGCTGAAAGTGGAGGAGAGATTGACTTCATCACTACTTTTATTTATGAGAGGTATTGACATGTTGACTGCATTGAGCTGTCTGTCTAAACTACTGGCACACAGTTCGGACACCCATGTATACCCCACAAGACATGCCACAAGAGGTCTCTTCACAGTCCMCAAATCCAGAACACACTATGGGAGGCACACAGTACTACATAGAGCCATGACTATATGGGACTCTATTCCATATCAAGTAACTGATGCATTCAGTAAAATTTGATATAAAAAACAGATAAAAAAACACCTTATGAAACAGCGGACTGTGAAGCAACACAAACATTGGCACAGACACACTCAAAAAAGGAATATGTACGCTTACCACGCTGCGCTTTGGTTCAGTTCTTACGACGGCCGTGACGCTTGGTTGCAAATGGGTCTTCCAATGGACAACAACCCCAAGCATACTTCCAAAGTTGTGGCAAAATGGCTTAAGGACAACACAAGTCAAGGTATTCGAGTGCATCACAAAGCCCTGACCTCAATTCTATAAAAAAATGTGTGGGCAGAACCGAAAAAGTGTGTGTGAGCAAGGAGGCCTACCAACCTGACTCAGTTACACCAACTCTGTCAGGAGCAATGGGCCAAAATTCACCACAACTTATTGTGGGAAGATTGTGGAGGCTTCCCGAAACGTTTGACCCGAGTTAAACAATTTAAAGGCAATGCTGCCAAATACTATTGAGTGTAACTTCTGACCCACTGGGAATGTGATGAGAAATAAAAAGCTGATAACATCATTCTCTTACTATTATTCTGACATTTCACATTCTTAAAATAAAGTGGTGATCTAACTGACTAAACAGGGAATTTTTACCGGGAATTAAATGTCAGGAATTATGAAAAACTGACTTTAAATGTATTTGGCTAAGATGTATGTAAACTTCCTACTTCAACTGTATCTACAGTACTAAATCCATGTGTATGTTGTGTGTGTGTGTGTGTGTGTGTGTGTGTGTGTGTGTGTGTGTGTGTGTGTGTGTGTGTGTGTGTGTGTGTGTGTGTGTGTGTGTGTGTGTGTGTGTGTGTTGTGTGTGTGTGTGTGGTGTGTGTTCGTGTGTGTGTATATGCC
>NC_036860.1:20795859-20844626 GCF_002910315.2 Salvelinus sp. IW2-2015 | reverse complement strand
TACTAATAATATGCATATCTTATATTCTGGGGATGAGTAGCATCCAAAAGTGAAAATGCTGCCCCCTACCCCGAAGAAGTTAAACCATAATAAAAACGTAAAACACATAGTTACGTTCTAGCTGCGGGTCCAGTTCTGACATTATGTGTAGGCCTATGTGAGGCGACCACGAATCCTGAGTTTCGGGCTCGATAGGTCATTCGGTGCCCGAGCAACGACCTTAATTGGTGCTGAAAATCCACTTTTCCCGGGCGTTGCTACGGGGTCCTTGAATGAGATATCGGACAGAAACGTTGGCGTCCGTCTCTATGGGCCGAGGCGGTTTCAATGCACCTAGTCTTGCGACTCTTGGACTTTTCTAAATGTCATCATTTTTGTAATGGTCCAAATTAAAGTCATTGCAAATGTACGAGGCTGTTTCTCAGTCTSATAACCTTCTAGAGCCACATAACTCACCGTGCACTATCGACTTGAGCTCTAGAACAGGTTTCTAAAGTTTCAGAGCTCTAGGTCTGACGGTTCTTTGATAGTTTGAACAAAGGYAACTATTGCAGGCTCTTTGTGTCTCTAAGCCCCACACGATGTCACTCCGTCCTTGCTGTGTGTGTGTGTGAGCTTTTCTTGAAAATCTGATGGGAGAAATGACTGATTTACAGTTCATGGGGGTTACCTAGTCACACATATGAAGTTTTGGAAAKATGTGACTTTTTTAACCCTTCGAAACAGCCCCTATGACCCCAATTAAAGGCACTTCCGGTTGGCACAGGAAGCTTAAAGTAAACACATATCCTCATTGGGGGAGGCTTTTACAGAATCCTGAGTTTTAAGTCTTTACGTTAAGAACTGACTGATTTACACAGGGTTGAATGCACTATTTGTCACAAACTGCAGATTGGGAATGGCAAAACACTTTTAGGGCGATTTTATCCACTTCCGGTTGCTCCAGTAAGCTTAGAATTGACACAGGTAGACCTCATAGTGGCTTGATGGATTGTCATTGAAGACAGGTTCATAAGGAATTCATAACCCACATAGGCTTCAGGTTGAATTTAGAGGAGCAGGMAATGTATTCCTATGGGGAGAGAAGTCATTGCAAACTGTTTGATGTAAACATCTTSTTTTAACTGTTAWGGGTTAATGYCACACGGTCAAGGTTGGGCTTGCACAGATTGGGAGGACCTCCGGAACGTTCCTGRGGTTGAATTGTGCTTCTAACCCTAACGGTTCCCCCGCTGTCACCCAAAAGCACCTGAAATTTAGGGCCAGGCTTCATTTTGGGCCTACTTTTTTTCACGGTYGCTGAGTTTAGACCGATCRAGCTACGGTCAAGCGGGGCATCTCGTTGAACTCGGCACGGCCTTGAGATTATGGTAATGTCATTGCAGGCTCTGTGTGTCTTTAARCCCCGCACTGTGTCACTCCATCCTTTATGTGTGTGTGTGTGTGTGAGTTTTTTCTTTGATATCTGTTGGGAGAAATGACTGATTTACAGTTCATGAGGGTTGCCTAATCACACATATGAAGTTTTGGAAAGATCTGACCTTTTTAACCCTTCGTAACAGCCCCTRTGACCACAATTTAAGGCACTGCCGGTTGGCACAGGAAGTTGAAAGTAAACACATATCCTCATTGGGGTAGGCTTTTACAGAATCCTACGTTTTAAGTCTTTACGTTAAGAACTGACTGATTTACACAGGGTTGAATGCATTATTTCTCACAAACTGCAGGTTGGGTATGGCAAAACACTTTTAGGGTGAATTTAACCACTTCCGGTTGCTCCAGGAAGCTTAGAATCAACACAGGTAGTCCTCATAGTGGCCGGAGGGATTGTCATCGAAGACAGTTTGATATGGCATTCATAACCCACATGGGCTTCAGGTTGAATTTAGGGGAGCAGGCAATGTATTCCTATGGGGAGAGATGTCATTGTAATCTGTAAAATGAAAAATCCMTGTTTTCACTGTTAATGGTTAAACTATTAGGCTATTTCTTCACATTACAAGCGTAGCAATGCGCACATGGCAGTAATGCTTTTATTATTAATGTGCATTTTTATGGTGAAAATGATCTTCCCCAAAAGTGAAACTCACGCGCTGCTTATGTATGCCAGTTAGGCTCTACACCCCTTGTAAAGCGTATTAATGCGCTTAATTTTAATAAATTATTTGGCCAATTTAGCAGTGATACAAACCTTATCGAAACATATAGACCTATGGGCTGGGCTACATGAGGTGTGCGACTATGATTAGAAAAAGTARCAAAAAARGCATTTTTTTCTTACCTTATGCTGGGCAACAAGTGATAATATATCATTTACAAGTGATAGACTAGTATTGTCACCATCAGACTATTCTTGATTCAATCTTGTCTTTACTTATGCTAAATATTATACCAATGTACCAATCAAAAGTTTGGACACACCTACTCATTCAAAGGTTTTCTTTATTTTTTAGAATTTTCTACATTGTATAATAATAGTGAAGACATCAAAACGATGAAATAACACATATGGAATCATGTAGTAACCAAAAAAGTGTTAAACAAATAAAAATATTTTTTATATTTGAGATTCTTCAAAGTAGCCACCCTTTGCCTTGATGACAGCTTTGCACATTATTGGTATTCTCTCAACCAGCTTCACCTGGAATGATTTTTCAACAGTCTTGAAGTTCCCACATATGCTGAACACTTGTTGGCTGCTTTTCCTTCACTCTGCGGTCCAATTCATCCCAAACCATCTCAATTGGGTTGAGGTCGGGTGATTATGAAGGCCAGGTCATCTGATGTAGCACTCCATCACTCGCCTTCTTGGTAAAATTGCCCTTACACAGCTTGGAGGTGTGTTGGGTCATTGTCCTGTTGAAAAACAAATGATAGTCCCACTAAGCGCAAACCAGATGGGATGGCGTATCCCTGCAGGATGCTGTGSTAGCCATGCTGGTTAAGTGAGCCTTGAATTCTAAATAAATCACCTACAATGTCACCAGCAAAGCACCCCCACACCCCACACCATCACACCTCCTCCTCCATGCTTCACGGTGGGAACCACACATACGGAGATCATCCGTTTACCTACTCTGCGTCCCACAAAGACACGGCAGTTGGAACCAAAAACCAAAAATTTGGACTCATCAGACCAAAGGACAGATTTCCACCGGTCTAATGTCCGTTGCTCGTGTTTCTTGGCCCAAGCAAGTCTCTTCTTCTTATTGGTGTCCTTTAGTAGTGGTTTCTTTGCAGCAATTTTACCATGAAGGCCTGATTCATGCAGTCTCCTCTGAACAGTTGATGTTGAGATGTGTCTGTTACTTGAACTCTGTGAAGTATTTATTTGGGATGCAATCTGAGGTGCAGTTAACTTTAATGAACTTATCCTCTGCAGTAGAGGTAACTCTGGGTCTTCCTTTCCTGTGGTGGTGCCCATGAGAGCCAATTTCATCATAGCGCTTGATGGTTTTTGCGACTGCACTTGAAGAAACATTAAAAGTTATTGAAATTTTCTTAGTAATGATGGACTGTCGTTTCTCTTTGCTTATTTGAGCTGTTCTTGCCATAATATGGACTTGGTGTTTTACCAAATAGGGCTATCTTCTGCATCTATCTTCTAAATATTGTGCAACATGAGCTCATGATCTCTCATGAAGTGTTTGATGGGATTTCTGATTACATTTGCATTTCTATCATTTCTATCAGAGTGATTAGAGGGACAAGTTAGTGCCAGGCAGTTAGCAAGTTTGGTAGGCTACTAATGACCATCAGCAGCATCAGAGCCTCGAGAAGCCTAATTACCGTGACTAAATGGTCACATGGAATTGGACTGCCTTCATGACTGGTGACTGCCGTGTGGTGGTAATACGGTCACTGCAACAGCCCTACTCAGGTGTAAACTGCTGGAGCTGACAGGAGTTTATGAACAGTGAGACAGAGGTGAGGGATCTGAGAACAAGTCCCCACAAGCAGACAGAGAGAGCAAATACAGGTCGCCTCAAGGTAGTCCAGTTGGCTCACTGACAACCTGCTTTTACACACAAACTTACATAGATGCACAAGAACACACACTGCACGAGCAAACGCACAAACATGCGCAAGCACACACACATACAGAGAAACAATGGCAAATTATAATGCAGTCGATTCTGTATATGACTGACAGCACAGGGGGTGGTTTAAGAAAACAGTTTAAGTCATTTAAGAAACATTTAAAGCTAAATGTTCTGATCTGTTGCGTCAGCCACATTGCATTAAAAAAAATGTATGCTGGTGGTTGTATTAAATTGGGATCTATCTCATCCCACAACTGTCCCAGACTATGTTTGGAATATTTATTTATTGCACAGAATAGAATAGGTCGTCTTTTGTATTACAGTGTGGGGGATAGTAGATGGACATAGGCTAGTGATTTTGCTGTTCGTTAGGCCTACTCATCTTGTTGGCTGACGAAAAGTAAATGTGGACAGTTCTTCCAATATCTTCAATATGCAAGGACCGATCACATGAAGGAGAGCCATGTGAGTGAGAGGTGCTTAAGAGCGCGCACGGCCACACTATTTTAGGTATTTTCAAGTGATTGTCAAATTCTGAATGAGAGCCTGATGAAGTTTACAGCCTCCGCAAAACACAAAGCAGAGCTCATGCAGAGCTCATTTCAAGCGACTTTTTTCTAATCATCATTAGTCGCATCATGCAGCCTTACAATGTGTTAAACATCGAAACAAATAGCCCAATGTTTGTAGAACAACTAAAGTTACATTAATAACTAAGGTAAGCATATAGGAGTACCTGTTTCTTTGTTAGCCGCTCAACACAGAATAGCCATTTGGAGAAAATATAATTTCTATTTCATTCAGCTTTGTTCAATTGTATTCTTCATACTTTAAAATAATGCAGCGTAATTCTAAGATAATCGTGTCTGCTAWATTAACTAGTGTAGCCCACAGCCATTTGGCATAACCAGATCAGGACCTAACATAAGGACAACTCAGAGTTTACTATTCTGTTCTTCTGAAATAGATTACATTTTATTAATATCATGCTTCTTTAGACCTGTCTAAAATAAATAATGGAATTATTGCGAAGGTGTAGGCTATATTACATGGATTGATTCTACTTTTTAAAATGTAGATGTTCCAAAGGTCTGCGTCAGTGGCTTRTAGGCTGTGTGTGGAGCCAGGAGATGCTAAGTGAGACTGACAGTTATTTGTTTGACAATCACTGGCTGACTAAATTTCGTAACCACCACAGCCCTACACCTGAGTGCAACGAAAAGTTCCACTCTTGACTTGCGATCTGATCAAAGCAGCGGATATGACCATAGAAAGCTGGCTACAGATAAAATGACTGCCAGGGCTTGTTTCTGTCTCTGTCTGATGTGAGCAAAAGGCTAACAGACAGTATGATGACAGTTTATCAGAAAAGTGTAACAGGTGAAAGCTCATTGGGAAATGTGATTATTATCTACACCGAGCCTTTCCAATCCATCTACTGTACCTGGACAGCTCAGTATGTTAAAGAGCACAGTAGTGGTTGTGGAGGTTAAACTTGTGTGTGTGGTACCTGGCGGTATGGCCAAGAGGCAGGGGGTATGGGGTTTACCCCTGCAGTTTGTCTCTGTTCCCCCTTCCTGRCTTTGTTCCAACAATGGTGAGGTGCTGAGATAAGTGTCTGAGTGTTGGAAGCCCCAGACTCACTTGATTCCCAGCTAGCACATTTGGTTCCTTGGAAGTTGTGGGAACGTATGTTTTTGGTTTTACATTGGCTGTGGGAACGATCTGAGAACAGAAGTGAACATTTAGCCTTTTCTGGCAACGTTCATTTTTAGGTTGCAGGGAGGTTCTGAGAATGTTTTACTTTTGTTACCTGAAAGTTTTCCTGGGAGGTTTTATTAATGCTCTGAGAACAGAAATTATAGGTTATTTGAAGGTAATTAAATAACATTCTCTAAATGTTGTGACCTTTTTTCCCCCATTCCAGATACAAACTTATACATACGAACAACAACTTACAGATGCACACAAACAACAACTACATATCATCTGCCCAGACCCTCATGCTTACACCACCCATCCCTAGTGCCTGCATTATTGTTTGCCAATTGGCCTTAAATGGTACCAATTCGTTTTTCTCTGTGACCCATGCTATTTCAATATTTCAATAATAATTCATTTGATTTTTCCATTGTGTTAATGATGGCGAATTGATTGAGTGATGAGAAGAGAATCATCTAGCCCCTTTGGGTATCTCACTACACCCCCATATGCCATGTCTTGAAATATGCAGATGGATTAAAAGTATGTTTACATTGTAATACTTCTGAAAGCCAACTTTATAGCTCTGTCCATAACKTTTTGACTTGATAGCATTCCTAGAAAGCGTGGATTATTGAGTCATTATTGGATTAAGCATACATTTTTCTTAACTGTAATTTCATTAGTTATGCTCCAACTTTCCCTCCATCTTCAGTTATTTTTAAGTCTTGGTTCCAATAGTTTAGTTTATATACTTTAGGACGTTTAAACAATATTTTTAAAATACAGTAACTGTTGTTGTTAATGTTCTTAGTTTTACCCTTGAAAACAGACATGAGAAAAGATTCTGTTGCAAAACGTTTTGCAACATAAACAATTTACTCCAAACGGAAAATGCAAATGAGAGTTTCTATTGGACAAATTCAGATAGGTCGCTCCCCGTATCTCTGTTTTCTTGCGCTTGGTTCTTATATGGTAAACGGTTTCTGTAATGAATACACCCCYGGTGTGGCCAATTAGTGGTCCCGGCCAACACACCTGAACACACTTAACAATTCACAGAMTATTGCCAAGAACTGACATAAAAGAGAACCATAAATTCTCTGAATGTTCTGAGAACATTGCTTAAATCACAACATTTTTCTAACATTCTCAGAATGTAGCAAAAATATGACTTTAAATAGAACCACATCGAAACTTGTGTGCAATGGTCTGTGGAAGTACTGAAATTCCCAAAGACGAATGTTGTTTCATAACGTTCTTGAAACATTTTGAGAACATTACTTTAAATAGAACCATGAGCAAACCTGTAGGAAATGTTATGCTGAAGTACCGAAATTCCCACAGAAGAACATTCCCAATGTCAAACCAGTTGGAGGACATTAAAACCTAACCATTTTTGAACTTTTAGGAAACATTCTGTTAACAACCACACTCTTAACAAGCTCTAAGAAACATATGGTTCTCAGAGAATTATGTGCTAGCTGGGTTGTTACCAAAGAAATAGAATCACTAGAATCTGCGGAGCCCCTCAGACCGCAGCAATTTGGTTCTGGAGATAATTTTTCTATGGCTGTAAATCTATGACCTTACAGTATGAGATGTATCTGTCAGGGGATAAACGCCTCTGTGGTTTGATATGATGGATGACTGTGTTGATGTGTTTGGGTGAAATGGAAGATGTGAGAGACAGGGAGTATCAGTGGATCTGAGCGTCGTCACACAGTCTGTCACCAGAGACTCTCATCAGACAACAAACATGTAATCGTCTCCTCAGACAGGGACACTGTGGTGCGGGGGTTAGCTGGCGACAGTCGCCAACACCTCTGTTTCTCTGTGTGTTTGTGTTTGTGTTTGTTTACTCCTGTGTGCTCCCGTCCCATTGAATGAAACCCGTGGGACGAGTGGATGAGTATAGGGGCGAGGTGGTTAGTATAGGGGCTCACAGTGCGGCCCGTCAGGGTGACAAGTGAGGCAGGCTGGGACAAGACCACAAGCAGGCGACCTGGGAGTGGGACACACACTGAACACATAGGGAGTGCTTCCCCTATATTTTTCTATGTCTGCCACCTCCTTAACGGTGCACTTCCACCTAAGACTTACCCCACACCATTGTGTTGCCAGTGTTATGTTAATGTAAGCTCTGGTGTAATTGCTATTGCGTCAGTAGTGTGACACTAAAGACTTGGGTATAGCAGAATCAACAACCTCTGCATCATCAAGACAGTTGCCTTTTGAAAAGGTGTTAGCCATTGAAATTTAAATGCCAGCTGGCCTGGCATTGGCCCTAAGTCAGAGCAGGTCCGCCAGATCCATGGCCCAGTGAGACACAGATGCTGGCCTGCRTAGATGGAAACAGAAACGAGCCCTAGCTATGGAACCACAATTACACTGGAGTTTACATTAMCACAGTTGCATGGGTTCATGGACGYCAAGGGAAGCCAGGCTGCCCAAATATTTGATCAACAAAAAAATACAAATGATAAAATAATTTATCTTTCGTCTCTCTGTGTGTTTTTATAATTTTCCGTCAATTTGCAAGGGGCTGAATYTTACCGGAGAAATCATCCGAGCGAGGGAAACAGCATCAATCTGTCTCAGTATGTTTAGCCCATGTATCTGATGCTGTCTGGACCAAAAGAGTATAACATGTTGCTGGCATAGAATTTGATTGATTGATGCCAGCAAGMATTTGTGTCTCCTGACCCCTCCTGTCTCAGCCTCCAGTATTTATGCTGCARTAGTTTATGTGTCGGGGGGCTAGGGTTAGTCTGTTATATCTGGAGTATTTCTCCTGTCTTATCCGGTGTCCTGTGTGAATTTAAATATGCTCCCTCTAATTCTCTCTCTCTTTTTCTTTCTCTCTCTCTCTCGGAGGACCAGAGCCCTAGGACCATGCCTCAGGACTACCTGGCATGATGACTCCTTGCTGTCCCCAGTCCACCTGGCCGTGCTGCTGCTCCAGTTTCAACTGTTCTGCCTGCGGCTATGGAACCCTGACCTGTTCACCGGACGTGCTACCTGTCCCAGACCTGCTGTTTTCAACTCTTAATGATCGGCTATGAAAAGCCAACTGACATTTATTCCTGATTATTATTTGACCATGCTGGTCATTTATGAACATTTTGAACATCTTGACCATGTTCTGTTATAATCTCCATCCGGCACAGCCAGAAGAGGACTGGCCACCCCTCATAGCCTGGTTCCTCTCTAGGTTTCTTCCTAGGTTTTGGCCTTTCTAGGGAGTTTTTCCTAGCCACCGTGCTTCTACACCTGCATTGCTTGCTGTTTGGGGTTTTAGGCTGGGTTTCTGTACAGCACTTTGATATATCAGCTGATGTAAGAAGGGCTATATAAATACATTTGATTTGATTTGGCCTCCATTGATAAAACATTTTATAAAATAATTTGGCAATCAGTGTTGACCTGAGCTGAGCTGAACTGTGGGTTGTCCTGGTGCAGCAAAACGCCCCCCAAGGGTGGCCAGTTTGGATTTGGCTTCACACCAATGAAATCAATTTCTAAGCAAAACTTAATTGTCTGTTTCTGGTCTGCTTGTATTGATGTCCTGCAGTAGCATTTTTCTTTTTAATCCCAGCCCCTATCTCCGCAGGAGGCCTTTTGCCTCTTTGTAGGCCGTCATTGTAAATAAGAATTTGTTCTTAATTCACTTGCCTAGTTAAAAAAAGGTTAAAAAAAGAAATACATTAARAAAGTAGCTAGCTTGCTAGGACAGCCACGTGATATTTAATAACATTGATTGGACTAAATCGTTTTTGGTATCTTTAACTATATGTATTTTATCTTTAAGCATATATAGCATTGTTGATTTGATGAACGTTTAAATAGCCTTGTTGATTTGATAGATGTTTAAATGCAAATTATGCTGGAATAGCGGATACAGTGCTCCTGTTGTTTTTGCGCTGACTTGCGGTAACTCTGTTGTTCTAAATCAGTAGTTGTTTAGTAAACTGTAAAAACATTAACTTGYTTGACCATGCTGCAGGTGATATAACTGTTTGTTACATGCAATATTTGCTTTGTGGACTTCAGCGGACAGATGTTGCTCTGCAGTTTTGTGATGAAACAAACGTATGGGTAGTTGAATTTATCCTGACACTGTGTGACTGTTGTTTTTTGTTGTCACGGCCTTATTGTATATCATGGTGACGTATGAACGAATGGGTTATAGAGCAATCAATGCAATTATCACAACAAAGATTGTATTGCTTTTTCACTGGCTTGGCTTGGCTTCCTCAGTGATTTTACCCACACACTGCTACTGCATTAACATAAAACACTGGCAGCTCACTGGTTTGTGGGTAAATCTCAATGGAAATGCTAAGTGAAAGCGTTYATATCTTATCTGTTCTTTCAAATTTTACATCAGTGCCCCTGGCGATATCTTGAKGTGGCCTGCCAAATACAATAGAATCTAGCTTGTGTGCATTAGCTGACAAGCATGGCTGTGTGACAGTATTGCTTCCAGGGACTTTSTGCACACATCAACAGTCAACCTCAAAGCATCGTTACCTATCTCGCYACAAAAGCCACGGTCCTTGCAGAACAAGGGAAACAACTACTTCAAGGTCTCAGAGCGAGTGACRTTACCGATTGAAACACTACTAGCGCACACAGCTAATTAGCTAGCCATTTCACACTGGTTACAGTTGTCCAGGGATGTCCTCAAGTTTGCACCATCCAAAGGTCAGCTGTGTTGTGATCAATGATGTATATGTAACAGGGTTCTATTGGTGATTCCCCTTGCCACTTTGTTAAGCCAATGGGTTTTTGGTTTTGTCTTGCCTTCACCTACTCAATATGGCATCTTATTGGATGGTTTGCGTGGCTTGCTTACGAGGGAGGATGTTTTAGTTAGAATCGTCCCAGTGAACAAGCACCAAACTAGAGGTAAGTTGTTGGTTGCAAAGCTCTGTACGTCAAAAGGGATTTTTATMCTCCYAAGTGATGATTTGAATGTACAATTTAGATACATTTTTGTAAATGTTATTAGAACATCACACATAAGATGCAGAGTTTTTTGTGCATATTTGTTTTGCATTTTGTTGTAGAGAATTCCAGCTAATACTAGCTAGCAACTTACTGTGTCTGGTGGGGGGGTTCGTATATTTTGTACAGTACGCGAGTGCAGAGTTGGATGGTGAGCCATGCAATTTTGTGCTGTTTCTATCAGGTACATTGTTGAAAATATTATATATTGTAATTGTTGTATCTACGTTGCCCAGTGAACAAGCACAATACCAGCGTGCGTGAGTGCAGAGTTGGATGGTGAGCCATGCATTGCATGACGTGCAATTTTGTGCTGTTTCTATCAGAGTAAATCTCCATGACTGGTGCTATCATGACACAAGGCGAGACCCAGATGCAGACATAGGAGGCAGATGGTTGGAGTCTTTCAATGTTTATTAATCCAAAAGGAGTAGGCAAGAGAATGGTCGTGGACAAAAGGTCAAAACCAGATCAGAGTCCAGGAGGTACAGAGTGGCAGACAGGCTCATGGTCAAGGCATGCAGAATGGTCAGGCAGGTGGGTACAAAGTCCAGAAACAGGCAAGGGTCAAGACCGGGAGAAATGCAAAAAGCAGGAGAACGGGAAAACCGCTGGATGACTTGGAAACATACAAGACAAACTGGCACAGAGAGACAGGAAACAAATACACTGGGGAAAATAAGCGACACCTGGAGGGGGTGGAGACAATCACAAGGACAGGTGAAACAGATCAGGGTGTTACAGGTGATACAAGTTGGAGTTCGTGTCGATGATTGCACACGACGCAAGATGAGTACACGACGCAAGATGAGTACTGTTACATAAATAAACCCTGGACTGCGGATGCTATTTATTGGCCGTTGAGAGACTTTGAGGTCAACGGTCGGCCAGAAGGAGCAGTCCTCCATAAGAATGAATGGAATTCTACAGTATTTCAATTAAATGTATATAAGTATTTTTGTTTTGTAGTAGGCACAGTAACATTAGTTATCTCTAAAAATGATTCTTTAAGATTTTTTTTTTTATATACAATATAATAATATAATTAAAAGTATGCATTAAGGTGTCTGTAATAGAATAAATGTGTATTTTTTTGTTGTTGCCATTAATAATGCATTTCTATAGCTTGCAAAATTGTTTTTACAATGGTGGGGGAGTGCCAAGATGGTAATCTAGTGTATATATAAATCATTGGTTGTGATCCCTTTCCTTCCTCTAATCTTATCAGACAGTATTTGAACTAATGCCACTTTTCAGTTTTATAAATTGACCCATAACCTTCAATATGAATGGGGAAATAATGGATATACTGCACATAATAGAATATTGGAAATAAAATGGTTGTAAACAATCCCAAAGTGTACAAGAGAGTGTACATGACAGTGTACATGAGCCTTTTGTTATGTGATCTGGACATCTAAAGTGGGCCATAGAAACCCCCTCAGCCCTCTGGTTTCATCAGAGGACACACAGTAGAATTAGCATTCGTCGAAAAAAAGTGAAGTGGAGAGTAACCGTTTGTAAACCCCACATAAACACACTGAAAATACAACAAAAGTAGAAGAGTTCATTAAGTTCAGTGAAATTGGTAAGACACAACATAGTAGTTAATATAACATCTGCAACGCTAGACAGGCAACTGAGGTCATGTTTTCTCAATCCATGTATCACTTTGGCAATGTGCTGTACCGCCCATATTCCTATGCAAATAGTCTGGAGCTATAATTGTGGGAATAGCAAGAATGGGTACTGGGACAAATTTATCAAAGATTATGTCTGTGGTAAGAGGAATATTGTACCAACAATCCCACCATTTAAGATCATGTTTCCCAGGGTAAAGCGCTGCAGGCCAAAACTGGATTATGTTCTGACGTACAGTACCAGTCAAACGTTTGGACACACCTACTCATTCCAGGGTTTTTCTTTACTATTTTACTATTTTCAACATTGTATAATAATAGTGAATACATCAACACTATGAAATAACAGATATGGAATCAKGTAGTAACCAAAAAAGTGTTAAACAAATCAAAATATATTTTACATGTGATATTCTTCAAAGTAGCCATCCTTTGCCTTGATGACAGCTTTGCACACTCTTGGCATTCTCTCAACCAATGTAGAAAATAGTACAACTTCTGACTGGTACTGGTACTGTATATAAACAAACGTGTAATTAATTTAGCAATATWTTTGAGACATAAATTCCAACTGAAGACAATGTAAATATGGGTTTAATGTCAGTCTACTGAACAATCCCCCAGTGAGGCCTTTGTTCTTGTAAAATACCTGCAATAAGATAACACTATCTTGGGCAAAGTCATAACAATCAACTTTCTCAAATGTCTTAAAATGTCATTAATATCTTTGATGTTCTTACTCAACTCTGAACATATTTTTGAACTGTACCAAACAAATAAAAACACAATGTCTTCTACGTACTCTGTATCCCTCTTCTTCTTTCTTTGGGTGGATCCAACAGTTTGTTCCAGACCTGTATGATTGAGCTCGAGGGCATAGTGTGGTGTTCATCTCTACCCCCATCAGCATCCGTGTTTACCAACAATACAGTCCTACTGATGTGGAATGTGTCAGTAAACACAAGGCACACTTACTGTGTCGTTGGACGTGAGGCATCTCGTCAGATTTACTCATCTGAATGGGTGCCCCATCTTACCAAGGGCAGATAGAGATAGCATTATGCCTGCCCTGTTGTATCACTAAAGACGAAAGCTTGTGTCATTTGACAGGGCAGTCAATAAGGTGAAGGGAAGTGTGTTGTGTGTGTGTGTGTGTGTGTGTGTGTGTGTGTGTGTGTGTGTGTGTGTGTGTGTGTGTGTGTGTGTGTGTGTGTGTGTGTGTGTGTGTGTGTGTGTGTGTGTGTGTGTGTGTGTGTGTGTGTGTGTGTGTGTGTGTGTGTGTGTGTGTGTGTTGTGTGTGTGTTGTGTGTTGTGTGGTGTGTGTGTGTGTGTGTTGGTGTGTGTGTGTGGTGTGTGTGTGTGTGTGTGTTGGTGTGTGTGTGTGTGTGTGTGTGTGTGTGTGTGTGTGTGTTGTGTGTGTGTGGCACATGCGGTCTTATCAGTGTATTAGGTTTGACTGTGTTATTATTGCCCCAGTGTTACCAGGCTGGGGTCTTGATATTAAGGTCCACATTACTCTCCCCCACCTCTCCTTAATTAGAGTCATTGAGTGATTCACCCAGTTGGGATGGTAGCACACCTTTCTCTGTGTCAAATGGGTTTACTGGTTTGGATTGAATGTACTCACGTTAGGGTTGGTACAATGAACTTTGTATGTGGTGTATTACTGTAATATACTTAAATGATTACTCAGGAATTACCTATCTACATTAAGATCATATGTAACTTCCTAAAACAACGCAATACATGTGCAGGTGGACGTTGATGCAATGGGAGATGACAGTTGAAAAAAAAAAATTCAGCGTAGGACACAACATGGATAAATCACGGTCATACTGGTTCAACTCTGTCTTTTGGGATACAATACTGCTCCAAAGTTATTTTAAGCAACTGGAGAGAAAAAAAAGTCTTAATTAAATATAATGTCTGATAGAGCCTTTTCATGTCAATGAATGTCAGCAGGTCTTTTCAAATGAAAATAAAGAACCTGCCTGAATTGACGAGGTAGTGACSAAAATGCCTTTTTGACCAAGCCACTAGAAATGTTGGGATAAGACAGTGAATCAGGAGAGAAGCGTTTGAACAGGTAGAAGTGATCCACTGTGCCATTCGCCCCCTTTTTTAACAATACCATGTGGTTTTAGACTGAGCGTGTGGATGAGCAGAGAGACGTGTACAGTGAACAGGTAGWGGGGGTTCCAGGATGCCGTTTACCCCCTTTGGCCTCAGACGTGCCCCTGCTGTGAGCTAGRGACAGACCACCGGCACATTCCACATGTCAAACACAGGACACATTAAGCCTGGCAGCTGKTGATCTATTTGACTTGTTAGAGACATTCATTTACATATTGGGTTTTTATCTGATTATTATATTATTTCTAATTGTTTATGTATAGCGATTTTATTTACCTTTTTTTTTTAAATACTTAGGGAGCCTGAGCTGGTTACAGGGAGCCGGAGCTGGTTTTTCCACTACTGTCATGCAGAAAGCTAAAGGCAAAATAAATATATCTTTCCCCATAAGCAACACTGACAGAAACAGTTGAAGAGGCACAAGACCGTTAACACAGGGCACACTTACTGTGATCGCTGGTCACGTATTAATCCCCTCTTTATGACACGTCTGAAAGGGGGAGGGCTGTTTCATCCAGTCAAGAACGCATTGTGTCAATAAAAAAACACGAGGACGGGGTCACTGGAGAATGTGGGTGGGGTGGCGGCGGCGATGGTGCTATAGTTAGAGATGTGTGGCACATGCCACTCGTATCAGCTTTGACTGGGTAATGAGGCTGCTCATGTCATGCGCTGACAGAGTGATTGGACGGCCTGAGGGTTCATTAGGCTAATAAGACAAAGTGGGGTGATTACTGTATATCACCTGATCAGGTGGGGTAAATACTGATTATCATTAACTCCTCACAAGGAGTCTCTCTAGACAGACAGGTTGCCTTCCACAATGTACCAATGTCTGCTGTTGCTCCTAGGTCTGGGTTTCCGAGAMGATATCACAAGGCCTCGTTCATCTGAGGTGATCTCAGGCTATTAAATGTAAATCTTTGACTCACTCTTATATCTTACATTTTGGATACTGCAGAAGTGTGGAGTTTAATTAGCACAAGTAAGAGTAAGTATTGATATTTGTCAAAACCAACCATTCACACTTCTTCTCTAACAGAGGAAAGGATGTTTTTTTATTTAACTAGGCCTACCCCAGCCAACACTTGTCCATTTGTGCACTGCCCTATGGGACTTCCAATCACAGCTAGATGTGATACAGCCTGGATTTGAACCAGGGACTATAGTGACACCTCCTGCACTGCGATGCGGTGCCTTAGACCAATGCGCCACTCAGGAGACCGAGAGGAAAGGAAGCATCAAGTAGAGAACAGAGGCGAATTATTATACCTGTGACTATCACACAACCAAGTTCACTAGGACAAGTGATCATGCTTCCATGTTAAGGGAACCCTCTTTCCCCTTCACTCACCTTCCAGACTGAGTAGTTACAGGGGAGGTGTGGAATGAGGGGGGTGAGGTGAGGAGAGATGGATTGGAGGGCGCTGAGGCCTGCAGAGAGGATCATTATCCACTTCCCCACTCTCCCCATTCCTCCCTTCAATTTCTCACTCAATGTTTCTCTCGAGCCTCTCCACAGATTCTTCCGTGCCAGAGATATACCTGGGAATGGTTCCTCAAGCATGTTCTCTAGTCCCCCTTTGCTGCCTGCTACTCAGAGGGAGAAATGGGGTGCTGGTTCCCACGGCTCTAAGCGTTGGGCTACAGATGTTGACCTCAGCATCTTACAGACCTCCTCAGTGGAATCTGTTGAGGTGACATGTTTTTTTTTAGCTCTTGTGAATATTGGAGGTGTGAGATTTTAATGTTACAGTCAGCAGTTTATACATTGTGACGAGGGGAAAGCAAATAGTTCAAGCAAATAAATACATGCCGTATACTGTATGTAATGAGTCTACTTTCCCATTGATTCCCAGGTTGTACAATTGTGGATACTCTACATTATGGCATAGAGAAGCTAAAAGAAGCTTCAAGCCGATGGTGTGCTAGAAAAATGTTGAAGTCTACATTTAATAATGTGACTTGAACAGAACTCAATTTRAATTGTAAAAAGGGTGGGACAGAAACGGGACAGGCGTGTAGTCTATATTTTACATGTCCAAAGGAGAAAAGAGGCCATCCAAAGTTGAAATGCCACACCCACCTCCAAACCCTTGCGGAAGAGTTCATGGGGTTGCTTAAAGATTGTATTTACCAATATGGGGAATAGCACACAATTGCAAATAGCCTTTTAAAGTTTTTAGGTGTGCTGTTCATATAGTTTAAAATGAAATTGATCTGTTAAATAGGTTATTATGTCTCCAAAAGCATGGCTGACTAATGGTGAGAGGCATTAGCTTATACCCTGAACCCAAGAGGGGCAAATAAAGGGAGATAGAGGTGAGGGGGCTGTAACTGTAAGTGGGAGCAGAGGGCAACCTTGAGGAACAAGTTCTGTTGCATATATCTTTTTTTCCCTGGCTCTCACCTGCCCCCACCCCCCGTTCAGTGTTTAACGGTTTCTTTGCCTCCCTCATTTCACACCCTGTCTCTCAGGTCATTGACTGTAATGGGAGCTTGACTTGTCTTATCTCAATCAAAAGCACTGGCAATCAGATMTTGATTAAACTGCATGATATAATGTTTAAGTATCCTAAATAGTTATTTCAGAATTAATCATGTTTTGAAGTGTGACCCTAATCTGTATTTGCCTYTTTAAATCTGTGTTCCTGCAATAAATACTCCCAGAAAAATAGCAGTGAGAATTTCTTATTTTTGTTGTTCTTTATTTAAAAAAAATAGGAAAAAGCTTGATGACAGGACATTGACGTACATCACATACAAAACCCAATAAAAAATTTTTTTTATCCAAGAATCCCTCAAACGTTTTACAGATAGTTGAGTTCATATTATAAAGACAGTATATGGAACAGCAAACAATATACATACGTACAATCAATTAAGAGAGAGGGAAAAAACCATTGTAAATCATCCTCTTTAGTATGAGTTCAGTGAAGTTTCATTCTCTGCTGAGGAAGACGTTGTAGTGAGAGTTTGCCCAAAGGCAGGCTGACCTATGGAGGACAGTGGCTCTATTAGTTGTGCTTTACACCTCTGTGCCTTCCTGTTGGTAAAGCATTGAGTCCAAAGCTGGGTATAGCTGGCTGCTGAGCCGGGAGAGGACAGAGTCCCTGTAGCCCCCAGGGTAGAGGGGAGGGGAGGAAGGGATGGTAGGGTGCTGCAGATGAGACATATGGACCTCCCAGTGAGGCACTGTAGCGTTGGGAGAGTAGGAGCCGAACCCCTGGGACGGAGAAGCCCGTTGGGGTACCTCTATAGGCAGCCTGGGTCTGTGGAGGGTATCTGCCACTTCTGTGTTTGATACCGTCCCCACTTCAGCCATCTGAGACAGGAAGCTGTTCAGGCAGAAGGAGGGGGCTGAGGAGATGGGGGAGGGGCCGCGGTCAGAGGAGCTGGACACGTCACTCATGTTGTTGGGGTGTTTGGGGCTGGACTCTAATGACTCAGAACCTGAGGAGCCCCCGTCGCCAGGCAGGGATTCCGACTTCCTCTTCCTCTTGCGACGGAAGTTGCCATTGTCGAACCTCTTCTCACAGTTGGGGTCCAAGGTCCAATAGTTACCCTTGCCTATAAGGAGACACATAAGACATGTTTGTTAAGGATTTGCTCTCACATAGTTGGGCAAGAGTTAATATCAGTCTGAGACACATTACACCAAWTTTTTTTTAAAGGTTACAAATGTATACATTTCTCTTTTGTAAATCGAAAATTGTGTCGACATGGAACACCTTGAAATTAAAATACAAATTTTTTAAAACCGAGGAAATGTTCTTACCTGGATCATCCTCATCTCGGGGCACCTTCTTGAAGCAGTCATTGAGGGAGAGGTTGTGGCGGATAGAGTTCTGCCACCCGGCCTTGCTTTTGTTGTAGAAGGGGAAGTTGTCTGCTACATATTGGTAGATCTGGCTCAGAGTGAGCCGTCTCTCTTGGGCCCCATGGATCGCCATGGCAATAAGGGCAGAGTAGGAGTAGGGTGGCCTGACTAGCTTCATCAGCTCTTCCTGAGAGGGCATGGAAAACCAGCTCAGGTCCCCTACCACAACCCCCGGCCCATCAGCATCCAGATAGGGCCTCTGCGTGTTGTAGTGTTGGGGCACATAGGGCCCACAGGCTGGCCCCGTGGGTCCCCCTATGTAGGGAACACTGTTGAGCTCTGGGCCRTTGAAMCACAGGTAAGGGTTGGCAGGAGGGCTGGTGTAGTCTCCCAGGTCGTAGGCAGGAGGGGTGGCCTGCTGCAGGCTAGGCACGGCTGGAGGGCTGTAGAAGCTGTCGCTGTACAGGCTGAACTCTGGAGACTCCTGTCCCAGACTTGGGTACTGGGTCCCACATGGAGGTGGAGAGAGGCTCTGTGGCACAAACAACGTCATGCTCACCCACAGACTGGTCTTTGGATTGGCAGCTGGTCTCTTCAGTCTGATAAATGGCTCTGGTAAAAMAATTATAATATCTGGATCTCGCTTTTCTTCAGTATTATCTGTTCCTCTGCTTCTAGCTGAGAGGTGAATTTGCCTTTCACTCTGTTCTATTTTGTGTCCAGTACAGGTGCATCACAACCTGCCACCTGTCTCACCTGGTCAATTTATAGTACTACAGCGACACCCACGTCTGCTCTGATTGGTTGTTTCTGTGACAGTGTCACACTTTGCATTTGAGTGAGTTTAGGCCGGTTTAGGCGTGGAGGATTCCCTTTGAATTGGAGGTGGAATTCCACCAGTACTCCAACAGCAGTTAGTCTAAGCTCTGTGAAATGTTTTGCAATTTTAATTTGACACCCACCCAGTCACTATGGTTAAGAACATGTTAAGAATTATTGTGTTACTGAGTAATGGGAAATTGGTGCTACATTTACAAATATTACAGTAATTTAAAAGCATGCATAACAATTTAGACTCTAATATAATAGGTCACTTATTCTTTGGGGAAATCCTATACATGGGTTAGCTAACAACGTCACAAAAACGATGMGCACACATCAATGGGGCAGAAGTCCGGGAGTTGTTGTGAGTCTGGGTGGCCAGATATCTACCAACAAGGAAAAGAAACTGCCATGTGGGGAATAGTAAGTGACTCGTTTCAGCTAGTTTCATCTTGTTCTTGATACCCAACCAGGTCTCAGAGCATTTCGTRTCATTCTGTACGTAAATCTACGACACTAGTTTTTGTATGATATGTTATGTTTCGTATGGTGTGTACTAATTTGTGGATGTCCATCATCCATCTCAATTACAATTCGTATCATATGTTTTACAAATTGCAATTTGTASAATATGTTATGAATTTGCAAAATGTACAATATGCTACAAACAGGGCCTAAAACTATGTTTTCCTTCTACCAGCCACTGTGGCAAGTAGATAAAAAAATCTACCAGCCGCTAAGATTTTTTACCAGTCAAAATGTTTTTTAAATATGAGGATAAAGTCTCACGTTAGTAGTTAGATCAACTGTTATGCCTGTGTGCATTGGTTCTAAAAACAAATCTTTCAGCACTTCACTCACAGCGCCCACAGCCCTCCAGCAGGGATTCCTATTTATTTGTGTATTACCAGATATGAAACCAAATTTTATAAAATTCTTGCATTGTAGAGCCCTGTGTGTGACCATCCGCCAACGTGGCTGGTGAATTAGACATTCTTACCCGCCAATGCCAAAATCTACCCGCATTTGGCGGGCGGCGGGTGTTAAATTTAGGGCCTGGTTACGAATGTCCAAAACGTACAATATGTTACGAATTTGCAAAGTGTATGATATGTTACGCATTCCAATTTGTTGTGACTAAAAGGTTAAGGTTAGGGGAAAGGTTAGCTAACATGCTAAGTAGTTGCAAAGTAGCTATAAAGTAGAAAGTAGTCGAAAAGTTGCTAAGTAGTTAAAATGCTAAAGTTGTCCGTGATGAGATTCAAACACACAACCTTTGGGTTATATGCCCACCCATTCACCCCGACCAACCACCCTCCTTTCATTTTTGCTTAAAGTAACCTTCTCTCTTATGTAACMATACCAAACAGTAACATATCTTACTAATTTAGGTGGCCCGGATTTAAGTTACTATGTTATGTCTAGTATATGAGACCAGGCTGTGATACCATGTCTTGTTTTGAGGTGTTTTTACTCATTTCATGTCATTGCTAATATGGCTCAAAGTCACTAGCTAGCTAACCAACAAATGTAACGATGTATTTGAGAGACAAACAAGTGATCATTGTGCAAATGTATTCCATGTTTTCAAGAAACATTGGAGACGAAATATACACTGCTCAAAAAAATAAAGGGAACACTTAAACAACACAATGTAACTCCAAGTCAATCACACTTCTGTGAAATCAAACTGCCACTTAGGAAGCAACACTGATTGACAATAAATTTCACATGCTGTTGTGCAAATGGAATAGACAAAAGGTGGAAATTATAGGCAATTAGCAAGACACCCCAATAAAGGAGTGATTCTGCAGGTGTGACCACAGACCACTTCTCAGTTCTATGCTTCCTGGTGATGTTTTGGTCACTTTTGAATGCTGGCGGTGCTCTCACTCTAGTGGTAGCATGATACGGGAGTCTACACCCACACAAGTGGTCTGGGTAGTGCAGCTCATCAGGATGGCACATCAATGCGAGCTGTGGCAAGAAGGTTTGCTGTGTCTGTCAGCGTAGCGTCCAGAGCATGGAGGCGCTACAGAGAGACAGGCCAGTACATCAGGAGACGTGGAGGAGGCCGTAGGAGGGCAACAACCAGCAGCAGGACCACTACCTGCGCCTTTGTGCAAGGAGGAGCACTGCCAGAGCCCTGCAAAATGACCTCCAGCAGGCCACAAATGTGCATGTTTCTGCTCAAGACTCCATGAGGGTGGTATGAGGGCCCGACGTCACAGGTGAGGGTTTTGCTTACAGCCCAACACCGTGCAGGACGTTTGGCATTTGCCAGAGAACACCAAGATTGGCAAATTCGCCACTGGCGCCCTGTGCTCTTCACAGATGAAAGCAGGTTCACACTGAGCACATGAGCACATGTGACAGACGTGACAGAGTCTGGAGACTCCGTGGAGAACGTTCTGCTGCCTGCAACATCCTCCAGCATGACCGGTTTGGTGGTGGGTCAGTCATGGTGTGGGGTGGCATTTCTTTGTGGGGCCGCACAGCCCTCCATGTGCTCGCCAGAGGTAGCCTGACTGCCATTAGGTACCGAGATGAGATCCTCAGAGCCCTTGTAACATATCATACTCATTTGTATCCTGAGTTTTCATTTACTATGTTAGGTCTATTCTATGAGACCAGGCTGCGTGGCTCCAGAGAGCTTGATGTCTATGACTTCTTCATGCAGAATAATATTTTTTTACTTAGACAGGAACGTATGTACCGCCATGGACTTTTTCGGGGTGAGCGAGGGCTTTGATTTCAGTGATCCATGCAGGCTTTACTGCAAACATTTCTGCACAGTCATAGATAATTCAAGCCTAAATTTGGGCGAACAGAGGCATATGGCAGTTGGGTAGTTTTTGCTCTTCATCATTTGTTCCTCCCAAAGATATATCCCACCTTATCAGCAAAGAGTTCTCTCTCTCTCTCTCTCTAGTTGCCTGCAAGGACAGGTTAAGTGTTCTATGATTCATTTCCAGGAAAAAAAATCTTGGAGGCTGCCAAGGATGGCAGTTAGTGTGATTGATGTAATCCTCTCCTGCTGTGCTGACACAGACATAACAGCATGTCTGTCTCTCCAGGAGGGTTATATTGTCTGCTATTGTATTTTACATACAGTACGCTTTATATCTTCTGTCTAGGCAGAGGAGTCAGGTTTAACATGTATTACACTAATGTAAGGCTTGTGTAAATGATAACAAACACATTTGAGATTAGGGACATAAAGCTTTTATACACCGATTATGATACCAGTGGTGAGGCATTATGTTTTACAACAGGTTAGTGGTGCAGATGCAACACGCTTACATTTTTGGGGGAATTTGTATTAATATTACACTACAAGATCAGCAGTGAGACAACCCTTTTGTCATCGTCTATGTTTCAGGCATGTTAGAGAAACCATGGAAGTCGTTGACAAAAGCCAATGAAAAAGATGGGCAGAATTTGGCACAGAGGTCAGKGAAGTTTTTCTAGTGTGCCGCCATCAATGACCAATGATTTGTAGAATTTCTGCCACAAGTTTCCAATAAAAAGATTGTTTAAACAGTAAATACAGCTACATAAAGGAACATACAGTGTCAGAAATTAAATAATATTGCTTTCATTTAGCCATGCAGGAAAGAAATACTGTTTTATTTGGAAGCCAATCAATTCCATATTATGAAAGCTCAGCAGTAGTGATTGACTGTTTACCCCACTATTTCCTTACTTGGATAATGTATGCTGGTTCTGATTCACAGCAGAGCTTGCTGCTCTCTAGGCTTGTAACAGGAAAATAACAGAGAGCAACATAAACATTTACAGAACTACACACATGGACATTTTCAGCTTCTGTGGTTTCCGTACTCAAATAAATACATAAGTAGAGAAAAAAAATATTGTTGAACCAGTATTGACTTTTCTTTTTGAAGTCCATCGAGTAAACAGTTGACAGTGGCGTACTCTTCATCCAAGAGTCATTTGGCTTTACATTAAATGACTGTACATGTAAAGACAATGAACTGGAATTCAAWGGTTGCATAATTCATTCCCCCATAATGTTAGTGGTATTCTTTGATTAAAACCAATGTCAATCTTGACTATTGCTCCATGTTATTGTCCTCCCTCCCCCAGGTTTCTATTAAAAGGATGGATGGAGACCTGCTGGGTAGATCAGGGGACACTGGTTCTGCTGACCTGATTCACGGTTCTTAGCATCAATCAGCAGAAGTGGATGCTGTCTGTAATGGTTGATGATGTGTACCACCATCGGAAAGGTCTGAAACATAAAACACGAACCCATCCATTAGCAGGGGTTCATTCAGCCGTATCATAACAGAAGCTGAAACATACATGTCGGATGGCTGTACATCTAATCAAATCTTCTCGTTGATTTTGGGGCAAAAAGTACTATATTACAAACTTTCAGATTACAGATACATGGGTTCAGTTCAYTAAGCTCACTACGTCATCCTCAGAGTGCTTGCTAATATGATATAGAATTACACATGTTACTCTGACTGGTCATAATTAGGGCTATGAATTTATTTTTGATCATTTGACCTGATCAGGAACAACTCCTAGCCTTAGTCAGGATGAATGAGGTAGATATTGTGTACCTCTGAGCCCTTAAGACCAGTTCCCAGCAGAAACTCATTCTGTTCGCAGCGAATCTGGATATTGTAGACTTTGTCCTGGTAAAGCACCATGAGCGTATAGGGCTGGATGGACGAGCGCTTAGAACTGTCTCGTACCAGAAATGCACCATCCTAATCAGCAAATGAAACAGAAAAACACAGTGGTGTTTGTGTTGTATTCTATCACCACAGAGCACTGGTGAACTATACATATTTATTGAAATAATATTGTCATTTTGGACATTGGACTATATATGATATTTCATTGTCCCCTTCAAAAACCATTGTCACGATGAATCTGTAAGTACAGTGCATGAAGGAGAGTTATTACAGTCAACCAGGTGTGTGAGTGATATTGGCAGCAGMAGACGCCTCACCTTGTTGACCCGTCTGAGACAGCCCTCCGCTTGGCTCCGTGTCACCTGGCCAACGTACCACTGAGGGTTCATGTCCTACACATTCACACAGGAACACAATCACACATCAATAATATGGGATTTGTGACCTGTTACTAATTTCTGTAATAGGATTCAGACAAAAACCATGTCACAACAACAATTGCTACGTTTGCAATGTTTCCAAATGTTTCAATAGAGTGAGTTGTCGTCTTTTACGAACCTGTCAAGAATATTTTTTCCATCTTCGTAACATTGCCTAAATCAGAAATGTTTTGTCCAAAAATGTGCAGAAAAGCTAATCCATGCTTTTGTCACTTCTAGAATAGACTACTGCAACTCTCCACTCTCCGGCTGCCCGGATAAAGCACTAAATTAACTTCACTTAGTACTAGACTCGGCAGCTAGAATCCTGACTAGAACCCAAAAATGTGATCACATATTATTCCAGCGCTAGCGTCTCTACACYGGCTTCCTGTTAAGGCTAGGGCTGATTTCAAAGTTTTACTGCTAACCTACAAAGCAGTACCTATCTCTCCGATTTGGTCCTGCCGTACATACCTACAAGTACGCTACGGTCACAAGACCCAGGCCTCCTTATTGTCCCTAGCATTTCTAAGCAAACAGCTGGAGGCAGGGTTTTCTCCTATAGAGCTCAATTTTTATGGAATGGTCTGCATATCCATGTGAGAGACGCAGACTCGGTCTCGACCTTAAAGTCTTTACTGAAGACTCATTTCTTCAATAGGTCAGTAGGTCCTATGATTGAGTGTTGTCTGGCGAAGTTGAACGGCAAGGTACTGGATCGACAAACCRCCCTTGCTGTCTCTGCCTGCCCGGGTCCCCTCTCTCCACTGGGATTCTCTGCCTCTGACCCTATTACGGGGGCTGAGTCACTGGCTTACTAGTGCTCTTCCATGCTGTCCCTAGGAGAAGTGCGTTACTTGAGTGGGTTGAGTCAGACATTATCTTCCTGTCTGGTTTTGCGCCCCGTCGGGCTTTAGTGTCGGAGGAGATCTTCGTGGGCTATACTCAGCCTTGTCTCAGGGTAGTAAGTTGGTATTCTGTTGATATCCCTCTAGTGGTATAGRGGTTGTGCTTTTGCAAAGTGGGTGGGGTTATATCCTGCCTGGTTGGCCCTGTCCGTGGGAATTGTCGGGCGGGGCCACAGTGTCCCACTTCCCACATGTTATGTTACAGCCTTATTCTAAAATGGATTAAATAAATAAAAATCCTCATCAATCTACACACAAATTCCCATAATGACAAAGCGAAAAGAAAAAACATAAGTATTCAGACCCTTTACTATGACACTAGAAATTGAGCTCAGGTGCATTCTGTTTACATTGATCATCCTTCAGATGATTCTACAACTTGACTGGAGTCCACCTGTGGTAAATTCAATTGATTGGACATGATTTGGAAAGGCACACACCTGTCTATATAAGGTCCCACAGTTGACAGTGCATGTCAGAGCAAAAACCAAGCCATGAGGTAGAAGGAATTGTCCRTAGAGCTCCGAGATAGGATTGTGTCGAGGCACAGATCTGGGGAAAGGTACCAAAACATTTCTGCAGCATTGAAGGTCCCCAAAAACAAAGTGGCCTCCATCATTCTTAAATGGAAGAATTTTGGAACCACCAAGACTCTTCCTAGAGCTGGCCGTCAGGCCAAACTGAGCAATCAGGGGAGAAGGGCTTTGGTCAGGGAAGTGACCAAGAATCCAATGGTCCCTCTGACAGAGCTCCTTTGTGGAGATGGTAGAAGGACAACCATCTCTGCAGCACTCCACCAATCAGGCCTTTATGGTAGAGTGGCTAGACAGAAGCCACTCCTCAGTAAAAGGCACAAGACAGCCCACTTTGAGTTTGCCAAAAGGCATCTAAATGACTCTCAGACCATGAGAAACAAGATTCTCTGGTCTAATGAAAACAGGATTGACCTCTTTGGCCTGAWTGCCAAACGTCACGTCTGGAGGAAACCTGGCACCCATCCCTACGGTGAAGCATGGTGGTGGCAGAATCATACTGTGGGGATGTTTTTCAGCTGCAGGGACTGGGAGACTAGTCAGGATCGAGGGAAAGATGAAGGGAGCAGAGTACAGAGAGATCCTCCTGCTCCAGAGCGCTCAGGACCTCAGACTGGGGCGTAGGTTCACCTTCCAACAGGACAACGACCCTAAGCACGCAGCCAAGACATCACAGGAGTGGCTTCGGGACAAGTCTCTGAATGTCCTTGAGTGAACCTAATTGAACATCTCTGGAGAGACCTGAAAATAGCTGTGCAGCGACGCTCCCCATCCAACCTGACAGAGCTTGACAAGATCTGCAGTGAAGAATGGGAGAAACTCCCCAAATACAGATGTGCCAAGCTTGTAGCATCATACCCAAGCAGACACGAGGCTGTAATCACTGCCAAAGGTGCTTCAACAAAGTACTGAGTAAAGGATCTAAATACTTATGTGATATTTCTTTCTTTTTTTTTCTTCTAAATTTGCAAACATTTCAAAAAAATATGTTTTTGCTTTGTCATTATGGGGTATTCTGTGTAGATTGATGAGGAGAAAAAAAGATTTAATCCATTTTAGAATAAGACTGTCACGTAATAAATGAATGCACTGTATCTGGTGTAATTCTCCTGTCTTATCTGTTGTCCTGTGTGAATTTAAGTATGCTCCCTCTAATTCTCTCTCTGTCCCTCCCCTMCCGGAGGACCTGAGCTCTAGGACCATGCCTCAGGACTACTTGGCCTGATGACTCCTGGCTGTCCCCAGTCCACCTGGTCGTGCTGCTGCTCCAGTTTCAACAGTTCTGCCTGTGGCAATGTTCACCGGACGTACTACCTTGTCCCAGACCTGCTGTTTTCAAAATCTCTCTCTCTCTACCGCACCTGCTGTCTCRACTTCTGAATGCTCGGCTATGAAAAGCTAACTGACATTTAGTCCTGAGGTACTGACCTGTTGCACCCTCTACAACCCTGCTGGTCATCTATGAACATTTGAACATCTTCAAGAACAATCTGGCCTTAATGGCCATGTACTCTTATAATCTCTACCCGGCACAGCCAGAAGAGGACTGGCCACCCTTCAGAGCCTGGTTCCTCTCTAGGTTTCTTCCTAGGTTCCTGCCTTTCTAGGGAGTTTTTCCTAGCCCCCGTGCTTCTACATCTGCATTGCTTGCTGTTTGGGGTTTTAGGCTGGGTTTCTGTATAGCACTTTGTGATTTTTGCTGATGTAAGAAGGGCTTTATAAATACATTTGATTGAATGATTGATTAAATGCTCAAAATTACAATTTTTTTCACATASAGTACTGTATGAGGGCCTACTGAAACATTTGATTGATTCAATAGGAGCTGACTGTCTCACATAGAGTCAAAGGGCTCTGCTCGTAGACACCACAGCAATTGAGACTAGGGGCTGCAGCCAGAATCTACAATACTCCCTCAGAAGAACAATACAATGTCACCACCTACTGAGCTATGCAAGTCATTGCATCACTAGAGCAGGTCCAACGTAAGTACGTTCATATTCGAGAATCTGTCTGTCTGTCGGTCTGTCTGTATGGTAGGCGGTCACCTGTTCATCCTCTAGGTCTGCCGGTGGGGGCATGGAAGCTTGCACAGGTGACGGCACGGGCATAATCTTGCTCCTGTGTGAGAAAGCTTAGAAAGGACAAAGGAGAATCCAATCAATGATCAATCGAGAAGTTGTGAGTCATAGTTGTCAGTTGTGAGTCATAGTTGTCAGTTGTGAGTCATAGTTGTCAGTTGTGAGTCACACAGTATCATTTACCAGAGTAGTGTTTGACAATGGGGACCCGAAGTGAAAACACAACACTCACATGCCTGCAGTCTTGAAGCAGTTGTAGCGATATTAGGTGGCAAGCTGGAGAGAGATGAAACAAGAGTTTACAGATTACCATTCAAATGTTAACTTTTTAATTCCATCACCTCTGCAAAGTTATGTCCTCCATATGATCCATTTTCATTCCTAACTTTGACATGACAAAACAACTGATCTTACCAGTCTGAATGYAAGGGTGGTCTAGGGAGCACTAGTCTAGGAAATGTGTTAGAGTTGAAGGATTTGGCCATGGACACTAGAAGAGATACATATAATCATTATGAGAATGAAAGACATACTGYATAGTCCTTCAAGGTAAAACAGGATGAAGATGAAGTATAATGTAAAGTTCCCTTGTTCAAGAAGAAAAAGCTTTTAGAAAATGGCTTACCTTCATTTCGTACCTGTTGATGACATAAGAGAGGAACATRGTATGAGGTGGAACTACAGCCCTTTCTCAAGCCCCGTTTATACMTGGTGCTAACATGAGTSCTTTGTTTTGACCTTGTCCACGTTCTGATTGTGCCCACTTTTGCAGATACGTGTCTACACATGRTATTAAATATGTATTTTATCCGTCCACTGTGTCCGCATTGTGACCAGATTTCCTGGTCATTATTTGAAGGGATATCCTTTCAAAATAATATTTATTTATTTTAAGACACATGCCACCTGTCAATGATTTTAGAGGGCGGGATAATGATGATTTAAATGTTTTCACTATCCAGATCCATCTACACTTACAAGATATCCAGACACAATGAGTGGTCAGGAAGATCTGATCACAATCAGATCACAATGTGTMTTTTATTTTCTTACTACACCTGTCAARAAATATGGGCACAATCATAATGTGGACAAGATCAGGACAAAGGACGCATGTTAGAACCAGGAATAAATAGGGGTTTAGTGAAGCTAAATACACAATTTCAAAATCATTATTAGCACCCTGCATCTCACTGCTGGCTTGCTTCTGAAGCTAAGCAGGGTTGGTCCATGTTGGTCCCTGGATGAACCAGATGCTGCACCCTTYCCTCTGGTCTAAARWAAAMAAMAACAATGCCCCAGGGAAGTGATTGGGGACATTGCCCTGTGTAGGGTGCCGTCTTTCAGATGGGACTTTTAACGGGTGTCCTGACTCTCTGTGGTCCCTAAAGATCCCATGGCATTTATCGTAAGAGTAGGAGTGTTAACCCTGGTGTCCTGGACAAATTCCCAATCTGGCCCTCATACCATCACGGTCACCTAATCATCCCCRGCTTACAATTGACTCATTCATCCCCTCTCCTCTCYGCTGTAACTATTCCTCAGGTCGTTGCTGTAAATGAGAATGTGTTCTCAGTCAACTTACCTGGTAAAATAAAGGTAAAATWAAAAWWWAAAACTTCCACCATTGTGGTGATCCAGTGAAATAGTCTTACCTCATTKCTTGCATCAGGCACAAATCTGCAACAGAAATGGACATTACAGATGAATGAGTTGTTATATTCACTTGCATATTTCTAATTAGCGTTAAACTGAGTAAGCGAGCACAAAGACTTAGCCAAATATGTGCAACAGCCAACAAATCAAACGAAACACAGACGGAAAACTGGAAGGGTAATACTAAAATGATACACATATTGTGATGCAGAGAGCTTCTCCTTTGCACCACAAGCAAAGGTCCTACAAAGGAGTGATCTGTGGCAGTGATTCACCCCAGCTCAAATAGCTCCCGCTAACTAAACAACCACAATTCCACTCCTCCACCCCATGTATTCCTGATGGAGTGCACTGTACTTCCCTAACCATTSAACCACAGTGTGTTTATTTAAGGAKCAGCTRATATGTAGTGTATATGACATAATGTGTCTGGGGCTGTGCTGTATGGAGCATGAAGGGAAGCTGGATGCATTGCAGACCTGTTGTTGCCCACCGACGAGCTGCTCCTGATGACTCTAGCTGACAGAGGGAGGGGAGGTTTGGGCATCCTGGGAGGGTCTGGACTCCTCTCTTCTGCCTGAGGCCTGGAAATAGAAGGTATGCGAAGTCAGAGGTTCCCATACTGGTCAGTGTAGTGAGCATTTCAGTTATAGCTTGTTTCATTTCTTGAGAAAAGGTACAGTTATATAACTGAGTGTATGTACAACCCATGTGGCACATATACATACACATGTGCAGTCACAATTCAAACGTGGCAGGCGGTGCATTGTCAATGACATKAAATAGAATTGAGAGAAGTCACATGAAGCAAAGCAATACACCAAAAAGAAGACTTCTTTACCTCCATAAATGTGGAGCAGGCTGTGTGTGTGAGGAAAAACAAACATGTCATATACWTCATTGTGAAATCGACCTATTTCAAACAATTAGTAAAGATTCTGGGACGGCCTTTAAACACTCACATGTGGACATGCTTCTAGATAAAATGTATACAGTTAATAAAAAAGCTAAATATAACAGTTATAAAAAAAAAAGCTAAATATAACTTCAGCAAGCACATAAAATATATATGTGTATATTTGTCTTCACTGGACATTGAGCGATGATGTAGGGATGAGAAGAAAGTTGTTTGGACACAATATAGGACTAATTAGAACATAATCAAATGTAATTCTCACCCTATCTGTTGTGTTCAACTTCCTTGCTGTGTGGACAAACAGAGCAGGTGTAAGAACAGACAACTACTGTAGTAAACTTTTGCTTGCTAGGTTAAGATTGGTGTGAGAGTACCTGGTATTGGAGATTCCTTAAGGTTTGTTCGCTCCAGTTTGGTGGGCTTTATTCTGCGGTCAACTAGTGGAGCAGGGGGAGCACTTGAGAAAGGAGCGGGCACTTTAAAAGACAATATGAAAAGACAAGGTAAAAATCAATACAAGTGACTAAAAAGTGTTCAAATGCTATATTTATAGTGAGATACTAACATTCCAGAGTGTACACTTACTCTTACCGGGGAGTCTGCCAGGGCGCTGGGGAGATTGCTCCCTTCTGGGTGGGGGAGGCTCCACTAGCTGCAGAAACAAGGAGTTTAACGTAATGATGAAGGACAGAGTGAAAGGAGAGAGTGTGGAGGAGTGAAAGAGGGGTGCAGTCAGAGGGGACATACTCACACAAGGGCGACTGGCGGAGGGGAGTGGAGGACCAGGCCCAGGGCGCTGAGGTGGTGGAGGTGGTTGCCCTGTAGCGTATACCGCGGGGCGGGTTAAAAATCTAAAACAGACAGACAGACAGACAGACAGACAGAACAGACAGACAGACAGACAGACAGACCAGACAGAAGACGACAGACAGACAGACAGACAGACAGACAGACAGACAGACAGACAGACAGACAGACAGACAGACAGACAGACAGACAGACAGACAGACAGACAGACGCARACATACACACACAAATTGTAATCAATGTGGGACAATACAAAGTGACAACATATGTCCTTTGTGAGAGTAGTTTTGCATGGCAGTGTTGTACTGATGTCTCCGTACCAATGTAGTCATCGTCAGCCAAGCGCGTGGCAGCACAGAGTTTATGGGGAATCTCATCAGGCGGCTCAGACGGAGGTGGCTCATAGTCGTTGTCACTGTCCTCACCTCCAACCTCCGGCCCCTCTGTTGGTGACTCATAATCGCCCACACTGCCGTCATCATCATCAGCATCTGGGCTTTCATAGTCATCGTCACTCACCTCATCCTGGGAGTGACAGACAACCAAGTTAAATACTGATGAAWAAATAAATAATCCAGAGAGGAACAAGACTTGAAATGAACTAAACAGGGAGGAATGGAATGCAGTAAAGTAACATAGCCAAATACAGACTTACAAATTCATCAGGTCCCCAGGGCTGAACCTCTTGTGAAGTATCTGCAGTAGAATGGTAAAATGTCCCATTTATCATGGTCCAATTGCTTCTATGTCAATCATAATAACTTGATCTAGGGTAAGGTCTATGCTTTCAAATTCTAAATAATACATACCTGGTTCATGATATTTTGGTGCTGCAGATCTGGAGAAAATACAGAGGAGAGCAAGATTGTGCTTGGATATTGCTTTGAATTAAACTACTAAAGTTTAATAGCTAAGAATTGCAAGAAGTGCACACCTTTTAGTAAAGAATGGCCTTTTTTCTTCTTTCCTGTTGATTTCACAGCATATTTTGGAGATAAGTCTGTAAAAAAGAGCAGACAACATTGTGGCAGTCAATACTGGAACCATCTATTGGGGCAAACCGTGTTTCCATCTTTTGTCACACAGTCGCGTATCGACACAGTCAATAATTCCCTTATAATTGTATTCTGAGCACGTGTCACATGTTTAATATTGTGAGCAGTGATTGGTGAGTACTATTTGAGTCCGCCTGTGACAGGATGTGGGATCTAAAAAGTAGATTGAAATTTCATTGTCACTCTTTGGCTCTCCAAATGTTCTTCTAAAATAAGGCACACTACCACTCTCCTCCTTATCTGTCTATCCCTTCTCGTCCTCCTTCCCTCTTTACTGTTTCCTGCCCTAAAACACTAATGTTAAAAAAAAAGGTTATCTCTGTTGAATAGTTTCCTCTCCCTGTGTAATAATCATACTTCCCAACATGTTCATTGTTCAGGGGCATAAGAGGCTGAGTGGTCTTCATTTTGCCTTACAATGGTCCACCCAAAAKTGGAGTACTTTTTTCAGGGTGCTTAGTTTACCTGGGTGCCAATGCTGGTTTTCCATGTGAGCATGTAAAAATGGTTTGACGTAATTGTCGAAATGTTCAGTTTAACAAAATTCAAGAGAAATGAATGAAATACTCACGGTGAATGGACTTTGGGGAATTTCTGAATGTCATTTTCACTCATGTTCTACAAAATGATAGATGAAGTATTTCCATCAAGTGATATATTACATGACAGTCCAAAGATTAATTATTTTGTCTTCCAGTCCAACTAGGAACACGTGGGAAAAGGGACACACATTTGCTTCATATTTCTTACCAAGAACCTTTGCCCATTTATGTTACATTTCACGATGACTTTGTCACATCCACTTAACTCCAACTGTAAATTTTTTTTAATAAAATAGAATTAATATGGACACTGTGAAACAGCTTTGAATATGATGTTGTATGACAGAGAATTAAGGAAAGCTTTTACAGGTTGTGAACTGTCAACAAAAGGTGCAAAATTAACCTGAAAATGACTTACCTTCCTCATGTAGTCTGACAATTGGTGTGGATTCCAGCCCATGACCTCTGACTTGGATGGCACTCTGTCAAAACTCATTGTTTCCCCTCTGTCTTCTGAATATAAATGAAATATTTACAAACTCCTTTGAAAGACAGCTGGCTGGGAAACCTCCTCTGTTACGGGGCAGTCATATCCATAGGCACGTTTGACTTTGAGGCCTGTCAGAAAATGGCTCCTTGTATCTCGCTGCGACACCCTTGGCAATGCTCTGTCTGGCGCTGTGCGGAGGAAGTGTGCAGCCTGAACAGTGTTCAGAGAAATAAAATGGGAAGATATCASTCTTTCACAACACAGAAAAGAGGCAGAACAACACCCACCACAAGTGCTATCTGAGGGAAAAAGTTGAAAAAAAACGATTCTGTGAAATCGTGTGATGTCAAGTGGCTGGTAGGTGATGAAATCCATCCACCAAGAGTTATGTATGATCTGAAGTCCAGACAACAGCAACATATACATTTGAATGTTTTAACATCTTAAAAGCTAGTCCGTTCTCTGAGAGCTCTGAGAAAAGAAAGAAAGCAAACTTCCTCTTGCGTTTCCTGTTGATGATGACAGTAGTGGTGGCAACAGCAAGGGGAAGTACAGCGCTTTGTAAGAAAAATACCAGTTAACATAGCTAGGAGCATAACATACACAATAGGCCTAACGACACTCACAGAAATAGATTGGAAAGGTGGAGGTTAGAGGAAGGCAAGGACTAAAGACAAACAAAATATAACTATTGAAAAATAGATTGTGTCCGTAAAATGTATATACTATGTGTAAGCCTTTATTAGTTTACTCCAACTAGGGGAGGGGTGGTAGGGTTTGCGGGAAATAATAAAGGAAAATACAATAAAAAAATACATACATATATATATATATATATTTATACATGTATGTGTATTTGTATGTATGTATATGTATGTGTATATTTGGGGCGGCAGGTAGCCTAGTGGTTAGAGCATTGGACTAATAACCGAAAGGTTGCAAGATCAAATCCCAGAGCTGACAAGGTAAAAATCTGTCGTTCTGCCCCTGAACAAGGCAGTTATCCCACTGTTCCTAGGCCGTCATTGAAAATAAGAATTTGTTCTTAACTCTCTTGCTTAGTTAAATAAAGGTTTGTTTAAAAAAAATATATATATATATATATATATATATACAGTGCCCTGCAAAAGTATTCATCCCCCTTGGTGGTTTTCCTATTTTGTTGCATTACAACCTGTAATTTAACTTGATTTTAATTTGGATTTCATGTAATGGACATACACAAAATAGTCCAAATTGGTGAAGTGAAATGAAAAAAATAACTTATTTCCMAAAWTMWWWWWWTTWATTAAACAGAAAAGTGGTGCGTGCATATGTATTCACCCCCTTTGCTATGAAGAATAAGAGCACCTCCTCCCAGCTGCCCAATGCACTTAGGCTTGGAAACACTGTCACCACTGATAAATCTACGATAATTGAGAATTTCAATAAGCATTTTTCTATGGCTGGCCATGCTTTCCACCTGGCTAAATCTAGAACCGGCTTCCTATTTCAYAACAAAGCCTCCTTCACTCATGCTGCCAAACATACCCTCGTAAAACTGACTATCCTACCGATCCTTTACTTCGGCGATGTCATTTACAAAATATCCTCCAACWCTCTACTCAGCAAACTGGACGTAGTCTATCACAGTGCCATCCGTTTTGTCACCAAAGCCCCATATACTACCCACCACTGCGACCTGTATACTCTCGCTGGCTGGCCCTCGCTACATATTTGTCGCCAAACCCACTGGCTCCAGGTCATCTATAAGTCTTTGCTAGGTAAAGCCCCGCCTTATCTCAGCTCACTGGTCACCATAGCAACACCCACCCTATTTCACTGGCCATCCACAAAGCCAATGCCTCCTTTGGCCACCTTTCCTTCCAGTTCTCTGCTGCCAATGACTGGATGAATTGCAAAAATCACTGAAGCTGGAGACTTATATCTCTCTCACTAACTTTAAGCATCAGATGTCAGAGCAGCTTACCGATCACTGCACCTGTACACAGCCCATCTGTAAATAACCCACCCAACTACCTCATGCCCATATTGTTATTCTGTCTGTCTGTCTCTGTCTGGATGAATTGCAAAAATCACTGAAGCTGGAGACTTATATCTCTCTCACTAACTTTAAGCATCAGATGTCAGAGCAGCTTACCGATCACTGCACCTGTACACAGCCCATCTGTAAATAACCCACCCAACTACCTCATGCCCATATTGTTATTATTATTTTTTTGTTACTTTTGCACCCCAGTATCTCTACTTGCACATCATCATCTGCACATCTATCACTCCAGTGTTAATGCTAAATTGTCATTATTTCGCCACTATGGCCTATTTATTGCCTTACCTCCCTAATCTTACAACATTTGCACACACTGTATATTGGTTTTTCTATTGTGTTATTGACTGTACGTTTGTTTATCCATGTGTAACTCTGTGTTGTTGTTTTTGTTGCACTGCTTTGCTTTATCTTKGCCAGGTAGCAGTTTTAATGAGAACTTGTTCGCAACTGGCCTACCTGCCTAAATAAAGGTGAAAAAAATGAAAAAATAAAAGATGAAGCCCCTAAATAAGATATGGTGCAACCAATTACCTTCAGAAGTCACATAATTAGTTAAATAAAGTCCACCTGTGAACAATCTAAGTGTCACATGATCTGTCACATGATCTCAGTATATATACACCTGTTCTGAAAGGCCCCAGAGTCTTCAACATCACTAAGCAATGGGCACCACCAAGCAAGCAGCACCATGAAGACCAAGAAGCTCTCCAAGCAGGTCAGGGATAAAGTTGTGGAGAAGTACAGATCAGGGTTGGGTTATAAAAAAATATCAGAAACTTTTGAACATCCCACAGAGCACTATTAAATCCATTATTAAAAAACTCAAGTACCAGGCAAGGAGGGCATTAATCAGAGGCAACAAAGAGACCAAAGATAACCCTGAAGGAGCTGCAAAGCTCCACGGTGGAGATTGGAGTTTCTGTCCATAGGACCACTTTAAGCCGTACACTCCACAGAGCTGGGCTTTACAGAAGAGTAGCCAGAAAAAAAGCAATTTCATAAAGAAAAAAATAAGCAAACACTTTTGGTGTTCGCCAAAAGGCATGTGGGAGACTCCCCAAACATATGGAAGAAGGTACTCTGGTCAGATGAGACTAAAATGTAGCTTTTTGTCCATCAAGGAGAACGCTATGTCTGGTGCAAACCTCTCATCACCCCGAGAATACCATCCTCACAGTGAAGCATGGTGTCAGCATCATGCTGTGGGGATGTTTTTCATCGGCAGGGACTGGGAATCTGGTCAGAATTGAAGGAATGATGTATGGCGCTAAATACAGGGAAATGCTTGAGGGAAACCTGTTTCAGTCTTCCAGAGATTTGAGACTGGGACAGAGGTTCACCTTCCAGCAGGACAATGACCCTAAGCATACTGCTAAAGCAACACTTGAGTGGTTTAAGGGAAAACATTTAAATGTCTTGGAGTGGCCTAGTCAAAGCCCAGAACTCAATCCAATTGAGAATCTGTGGTATGACTTAAAGATTGCTGTACACCAGCGGAACCCATCCAACTTGAAGGAGCTGGAGYAGTTTTGCCTTGAAGAATGGGCAAAAATCCCAGTGGCTCGATGTGCCAAGCTTATAGAGACATACCCCAAGAGATTTGCAGCTGTAATTGCTGCAAAAGGTGGCTCTACAAAGTATTGACTTTGGGGGGGTGAATAGTTTTCAGTTTTTTTTGTCTTATTTCTTGTTTGTTTCACAATTTAAAAAAATTGCATCTTCAAAGTGGTAGGCATGTTGTGTAAATCAAATGATACAAACCCCCMAAAAATCTATTCGAATTCCAGGTTGTAAGGCAACAAAATAGGAAAAATGCCAAGGGGGATGAATACTTTTGCAAGCCACTGTATATATTTACCCAATAATATATGRGGGATTGGAAATTATGCAAAACAATTACATTGATGGAGGCTACAATCTATCCACAATGTTAAAGCTGTAAACAAGGTCCAAGACCAAGGCCAGTCACACAGGACTTTCGCACGCTCCYCGGCGGAGGTCTATTATTACGCAGCTAGCTAATCACACAGGTAAGGTTCTTTAATGTAATAGAAGCCCCAGAATCTATGTATCGTGTCTGCCGCCATCACAAGCAGTCACTCATGAGCCTGATAATGTGAACAACACATAGCTAATGTGCTTATACTTGTAGCTATTTGTTTAGCTAGCTACTTGCTTGTTTGTCATTGCATAGTTAGCTAATGGTTGCACTATCGAACCTGCTAGCAAGCTAGTAGCTATTTGTGCTATCATTCTTTTTTTTCAGAGGGGTGGGGGGGTGGGGGTTACAGGTACAAAAACAATCAAAGAAATGCATACAAAGAAAACCAACCCATTCCCCACCTCAGTCACCATCCACCCGACCACATCCTCCCTCCCCACCTGGAAACCACTTTTCCCAACCCGTCTTCCACCATTCGACTTGCACCATTAATTCTCGCTGTCGATAATTCTAATGTTATAACTTCTAATTGTAACTGTATCCACTGGTTAAATGGGAGAGAGTGGGTTGGTTGCCATCTTAAGAGACAAAAACATTTTCCCCAGAAGTGCTGCCTACCAGCCGTAATCTTCTCTGATTGATTGAGAGATTGAAGGGGCTATCAACGTTAAGTAACATAATAGATGCAAAGCATTGAATATTTACATTCATGCAAATCAAAAGTAATTTTGTAACTTTGCCGCAGAAACATTTAAGGGCACTCCCACATCCTATGAAGGAATGTGCCTACCGGATTTAGGGGACGCCGTGAAACTTTTCCTTGGTGTTAAAAACAGTCTGGGAACAAACTTGAAATGTTGATGGTTTGSATTACGGGATKCCAAGTTCATATTTTTCCATATTCTGTTCCAGTTAAAGGGTTGTTCGGATTCAATTAGTACTATGGACAGTACTTTTTTAATATAAACTTTCCAAAATGTGTTTATACATATTATAGAGATCAGTCCTTTCGGGAGTCCGGATAATTTATTTTTTAAATCCCATCATTGGATGATTGGGTAGTTGGGTTTCCCAAGGGACTCCATAGCCAGCATAGCTGTCCAAAATTGTAAATATAGAAAAAAAGAGTTGCCTGGTAATGTGTATGTATCTTTCAAATCTTGGAATGTTATAAAATCGTTACTGTCCATGATATCGGTAAGGAGTCCACATTTGGACGATTGGGGTGATGCAAAAGGCCGGCCTCCAGATCGCAAGGCATTATTGTGAAATATTGGAGTATGGGCATGCAATTTTGATTCCCAGTTACATTGTTTTTCAATGTTTCTCCAAATAGAGATTGTGTGAGCAATAATAGGACCAAAGCATAGTTTACATTGTTTAAGGGATATATCAGTGAAGACCACCTCCTCCAGGGCAATAGGAGACACCATATTTCTCTYTGTACTCAGCCAGGGGCAGAATAATCATGTCTAAACCAATTTAGAATGGGGCAAAATGCTATTGCCTGGAGATACAACTTAAAGTTTGGTACGGAAAGTCTTCCTACGTCTTTCCCTCTTTGTAAATTTGATAATTTTTATCCTGGATCGTTTACCTTGCCATATACAGTAAAAGTTCTTATTTTTKKATTTTTTTTATTTTTATAACTATAGCTAAGACTAGGATTGGACATGACTCAAGTTTGGGCTTGCGTTTGTGGAGGCCGGCAAGACAGATCCAAAGAATGTCTCCAATGTCATATAAAAAAAATGTAGCAGACAGTTGAAAACAAATTGAACGTTTTCACAATTTGTTTCCAATGGTGGGTGGTGGGGGGGCACCTATCTTGAGCTGCACACCCACCTTTGAATTTTTTTAGGGGCATCTTCAATAACACCTTTTGCAATATGTAAATGTTAACTTTGAAGAAGATCATTGTGTGAGTGTTTAATCTATGAAGAATCAAGAATCACATCCAAAAACTGAGACTGATATTTCAGGCTACTGTAGCTGTCAAATGCTCACATGCCTCAACTGACTCCAACCCATAAACAGGTTGTAAGCAATATGCTTGCATGTTAGTGCAGTAGCAATAGCATGCATGCTGCTTGCTGTCTTGACAGCAGTTGTTTCAATAGCACAGTTTCCACTTCCTGGTGACTGATGTGGCAAAGTAGGAGTYTGTGAACTATGTTTACAGGTCAAAGAAGAAAATGAGTAGGTGACTGTGTAGATCATGAAGATCTTTACATCTGCTGGAAAAAAGTAGTMATGCTTTTATGCAATACAACTGACAAAACAATAGGCCTAACGGGTAAAGCAAAGTTCACTATTTCTTTTAACCCCTTTTCCATCCATTCTTTGCTTTCACAGTTGTCACCTTGCTGGCCCTGCATTTGCCTTTGGGGAGCACAACACTTTTATCAGAACCCAATTCTTCCCCACACTGGACAACACAAACATGGTGCACTTCTTCAACTATGTTCGCTGTGCTGTGGCCACTACTCTGGCACTAGGGGCTGCCAACGAGAGAACAGAACCCACCTCATATCTGCAGGGTTGGGGTGTAACTGATAGGGTTGGGGTGCAGGGTTGGGGTGTTACGTTAAAGGCAAAAATATTGTAATCAGATTACAGATACTTAAAAAAAAATATGATGATTACTTGTTGATTACTTTTAAATTCAGATGTTTGCAAAAAAATACATTATGGTACCTTACTGTTTTCACAATGACATTCAATTCAGCACTGAAAAAAAGCAGAAGTTTAAGTTGGTTCCACCTAAGCGAATCTGACCACAAGTGAGAGACCACTATGATGACACACCAAATGTGTTTGATGGATCGTTTTTGTCTTCTCCTAATGCATAAGGGGAAAGTAATCAAAAAATAACTGAAAGTAATCTAGAAATTACATTACTGATTACAAGGTAACTAGTAACTGTAACCAATTACATTTAGAAAGTATCCTACTCAAACCTGCATATGTTTTCTCAGGTATTCTCACTCACTGATTCTAAAACCATGGTTTTTGGGCCACTTTCTCTCCACTCAATACTTTTGAGGTGAGGTTTGTTATATGGCTTGTGTTGAGAGTGTTCTTGTTTTCTCAGAACTAATCTACCCGCTGGCTTGTCACTGGGTCTGGGACCAGCAAGGCATCGTCAGTCAATCCTYTGCCTCCTACCCATCACAGGTGTGAACCAGTCACATACCATACTCAAATTCAGGATTTAGGTATGTATTATAAGCAGAGAGAGTATCTCGTATTGACCCACATTTCTGTCCAGTACTATGCAGACTATATCAGTKTGATCTTGCTGGGTTATGCAGCTGCAGCCATCTCACTGCGGGCTATAGGATCATGGACTTGATGCTGGAGTCCCAATTTCAAAGGCCATCGGAAAGTATTCAGACCCCTTTGACAGCCTTATCCTAAAGTGTTTTAAATTGTTTTCCTCTCATCAATCTACAAATCAAYCAACAAACAATACCCCATAATGACAAAGCAAAAACAGGTCTAGATTTTTCTCTCACATTTATTTAAAAACAATAAAATAAAATAAAATCCATTTACATAAGTATTCAGACCCTTTACGCAGTACTTTGTTGAAGCACCTTTGGCAGCAATTACAGCCTCAAGTCTTTTGGGGTATGACGCTACAGGCTTCGCACACCTGTATTTGGGGAGTTTCTCCCATTCTTCTCTGCAGATACTTACAAGCTCTGTCAAGTTGGATGGGGAGCATCGCTGCACAGCTATTTTCAGGTCTCTCCAGAGATGTTTGATCAGGTTCAAGTCCGGGCTCTGGTTGGGCCACTCAAGCACATTGAGACTTGTCCTGAAGCCACTMMTGCGTTGTCTTGGCTGTGTGCTCAGGGTCATTGTCCTGTTGGAAGAAGAACCTTCACCTCAGTCTGAGCGCTCTGGATAAGGTTTTCATCAAGGATCTCTCTGTACTTTGCTTCGTTCGTCTTTCCCTCGAACCTGACTAGTCTCCCAGTCCCTTCCGCTGAAAAACATCCCCACAGCAKGATGCTGCCACCACCATGCTTCACCGTAGGGATRGTGCCAGGTTTCCTCCAGACGTGATGCTTGAAATTCAGGCCAAAGATTCAATCTTGGTTTCATCAGACCAGAGAATCTTGTTTCTCATAATACAGAACACCCTCAGTCTAATTATAACAAGTGCGCTGAGAGTCGGGAAGCAAGTTCAGGGAGTGAGTGTTTTAATAAATAAAGGAACACAAAACACAAACAATGCACCGACATGAAAACAGAGTCAATAACACCTGAGGAAAGAACCAAGGGGAGTGACACATATAGGGAAGTTAATCAAGGAGGTGATTGAGTCCAGGTGAGTGTCATGAGGCGCAGGTGCACGAGACGATGGTGACAGGTGTGCAGGATAATCAGCAGCCTGATGACCTAGAGGCCGGAGASGGAGTATAGTGACACTAATAGAATACTACAGACAGCAAAGTTTTCTTTGTGATCAAATACATGTCTTTAGGTAATTTTGTCTTTGTTTGAGGAAACAAATCCTAAGAATCCTATCATGTCAGCGATTTCATCATTCTCCTCGAAGAGATCCTCCTCTGCTTTAAGAATCTTTTCTTTCTGCTTCTCCTTCTTGTAAGCTTTTGCTTTCTCCTCCTGGGAAAAGAAGTAGCAGGGATACATCAAATCAAATTGTATTTGTCACATGCSCCGAATACAACCTTAGCAAAATGCTTGCTTACAAGCCCTTARTATAGGRGGTGCTGTTTTCACTTTGGGAAAAAATCGTGCCCAAATTAAACGGCMTCGTACTCTATTCTAGATCATACAATATGCATATTATTATTACTATTGGATAGAAAACACTCTSAAGTTTCTAAAACTGTTTGAATTATATCTGTGAGTAAAACAGAACTCATTTGGCAGCAAACTTCCAGAYAGGAAGTGAAAATTCAGAAAAAGGGGCTCTGTGTCAGGGCCTGCCTATTCAATTGGCTTATATTTATGGATCTGTATGCACTTCATACGCCTTCCACTAGATGTCAACAGGCAGTAGAAGGTTGAATGGGGTGTCTAGCTTGATGTGAGGCCGAATGAGAGCTTTTGGAGTGACAGGTCCGCTCTTTTGTCAGTTTTCAACGGCGCACAGGGGAACTCCACATTGTCTTCTGAAATGCGTTCGGTTTACACGACGAAATGCTCCGGCTCTGATCTTATTGGATACATATGAGAAAAACATCATAAAGTAGGATTTTTCAACCGAGTTTGACCAGTTTATTCAACGTTTATTGGGACTTTTGGAATTTTTCGTTCCAGGCGCAAACATTTCTTGGACACGTGAGCTCCACATGGCTAGCCAAAGTTGCTAATTCGACAGAAGAAATGGACATTCTAAAACCAAACAACGATTTATTCTGGAACTAGGACTCCTTGCACAACATTCTGATGGAAGAACATCAAAAGTAAGAGAATATTTATGATGTTATTTCGTATTTTTGTATTTTATGTTGGCTCCAACAAGGCGGAGAATTGTAGGGCGCTGTCTCACAATATTGCATGCTGTATGTTGTACTAAAGTTATTTAAAAAAATCTAACACAGCAGTTGCATTAAGAACCAGTGTATCTTTCATTTGCTGTACAACATGTATTTTTTAGTAAAGTTTATGATGAGTTCTTTGGTTAGATTAGGTGACTGTCCAAAATATCTCCGGACATTTTGATGCTATTTGTGACGATGGCTGCGTTGTAAAACCCAGATTTGTAGCTCTAAATATGCACATTTTCRAACAAAACATAAATGTATTGTATAACATGATGTTATAAGACTGTCATCTGATGGAATTGTTCAAGGTTAGTGATTAATTTTATCTCTATTTGTGGGTTTTGTGAAAGCTACCTATGCGGTGGAAACATGGTGAAAACATGGCCTGTCTCTTATACACATCTAGATGTGTATAAGAGACAAGGATAATCAGCAGCCTGATGACCTAGAGGCCGGAGACGGAGTATAGTGACACTAATAGAATACTACAGACAGCAAAGTTTTCTTTGTGATCAAATACATGTCTTTAGGTAATTTTGTCTTTGTTTGAGGAAACAAATCCTAAGAATCCTATCATGTCAGCGATTTCATCATTCTCCTCGAAGAGATCCTCCTCTGCTTTAAGAATCTTTTCTTTCTGCTTCTCCTTCTTGTAAGCTTTTGCTTTCTCCTCCTGGGAAAAGAAGTAGCAGGGATACATCAAATCAAATTGTATTTGTCACATGCSCCGAATACAACCTTAGCAAAATGCTTGCTTACAAGCCCTTARTATAGGRGGTGCTGTTTTCACTTTGGGAAAAAATCGTGCCCAAATTAAACGGCMTCGTACTCTATTCTAGATCATACAATATGCATATTATTATTACTATTGGATAGAAAACACTCTSAAGTTTCTAAAACTGTTTGAATTATATCTGTGAGTAAAACAGAACTCATTTGGCAGCAAACTTCCAGATAGGAAGTGAAAATTCAGAAAAAGGGGCTCTGTGTCAGGGCTGTCTCTTATACACATCTAGATGTGTATAAGAGACAGAGCTTGGATTGCTTTCGCTGCAAAGCATATTTTCAAAATCTGCCACGATAGGTGAATTAACAACAAGCTAAGCTATGTTTTGGTATATTTCACTTGTGATTGCATGATTATAAATATTTTTWGTAATATTTTGYGCCCTGCAATTCRGCGGTTGTTTAGGAAAATGATCCCGCTAAAGGGATCCGTAGCACAGAGAAGTTAAGAAGCCTTTTGGACCTAGACTTGGCGCTCCGGTACCGCGCGGTAGCAGAGAGAACAGTCTATGACAAGGCAGGTGGAGTCTTTGGCAATTCTTAGGGCCTTCCTCTGACACCGCCTGGTATAAAGGTCCTGGATGGCAGGAAGCTTGGTCCCAGTGATGTACTGGGCCGTACGCACTACCCTCTGTGGCGCCTTGCAGGCGGAGGCCAAGTAGTTGCCATACCAGGCGGTGATGCAACCAGTCAGGATGCTCTCAATGGTGCAGCTGTATAACTTTTTTGAGGATCTGAGGACCCCATGCCAAATCTTTTCAGTCTCCTGATGGGGAATAGACGTTGCCRTTCCCTCTTCACGACTGTCTTGGTGTGTTTGGACCATGAACTTGAAGCTCTGAACCTGCGCCACTACAGCCCCGTTGATGAGAATGGGGGCGAGCTCCTTTTCCTGTAGTCCATGATCATCTCCTYTGTCTTGATCACATTGAGGGAGAGGTTGTTGGCCTGGCACCACACTGCCAGGTCTCTGACCTCCTCCCTTATAGGCTGTCTCACCGTTGTCAGTGATCAGGCCTACCACTGTTGTGTCGTTGGCAAACTTAATGATGGTGTTGGAGTCGTGCCTGGCCATGCAGTCATGGGTGAACAGAGAGTACAGGAGGGGACTGTGCACACGCCCCTGAGGGCCCTCCTTGTTGAAGATCAGCATGGCAGATGTGTTCTTACCTACCCTTACCACCTGGGGGCGACCCGTCAGGAAGYCCAGGATTCAGTTGCGGAGGGAGGTGTTCAGTCCCAGGGTCCGTAGCTTAGTGAKGAGCTTTGAGGGTAMTATGGTGTTGAAAGCTGAGCTGTAGTCAATGAACAGCATTCTCAAGTAAGTGTTCCTTTTGACCAGTTGGGAAAGGGCAGTGTGAAGTGCATTCATGACACGCAAGTTAAAATACCAAAACCAACTGTGAATCAACAATTTTAATTTTGGGACAGGGTCGAAACACACAATGAAACATTCATGGACATTTATCTAGCTTGCTGCTGTAGCTAATTTGTCTTGATGGATAAACATTGGGTTGTTATTTCACCTGAAATGCACATTGTAATTTTTTTTGCTGGATCTTTGTAGAATTTTGACCCATTTTGAGTCATACAAATATCATGTGTTCTCTACTCCGACAATTAATCCACAGATAAAAGGGGAAACCTAGTTCGATTTTCGTTTTCTTTGATTCATCTCTACTCGTTCCTCGTCCTTCTTCTTCTTTTGTGGATTTTTATATGGCGGTTGGCAACCAAGTTTAAGGTGCATTATCGCCACAATCTCACAGGTTTAAAATCACATTTCAAGAAGAGAAATTGCAGAAATAGGTGGGGTTTATGACTGTGTGGATGTCGTAACTAGTGACGACCCAAAAAGAACAATGAGCCGGAAGCATCCAGTTGGCATTCCTACACACAACCAAATATGGTCGATGAGAGGAAGCCCAGTGGCCGGAGTAGGAGAAGATGGAGCGAGAATGGATTTTGGCCGATGTTCTGATAATTATCTCATCGATTCAACATGTTCATCTCAATACAGTTTTCTGTTTCCAAAACTAGAATCTGTTACAAAACAGTGGACTAAGTTTTGTAGAATTTCCCCTTTACCAAAGTTGTAATAATGGTGTTGTTTAGAAGGAGTGCCAGGGCAAATTAAGTTAATGCACATGAGCACTTCACAGAAAAGGCGTTCCCTAATGGGAATATGCAATATAATGCTAGAATGCACCAACAGGATCTCGCTAGCTCTAGCTTGGCTCTGCCCATCTCCTTGCTTGTTCTGCACTATGATTATTTGCTCCATTAGAAACGACAGTTTCTGTTCTATCTTTGGTTAGTTATAGAAATCTTTGACCAATTGGACTGAGTGTGCCACTCGTTCATCTTTCAATCACTATGTAGGTTAGTAGGATATCTTACAAACCAAGGAGCAGATGGGAGGAGGCGGGACTTGCAGCACTTTAGGCATCTAAAATACATAGAACCAAGTTCTATTTTAGGGCTGGCAATGCAGACGCCCTTTGTTGCACGCGAGCAGTTTGGATTAAATGATTAGAATAACCATGTAACAGTGCGGGAGAACAAGTATTTGAATACAGCCGATTTTGGGCAGGTTTTGTCCTACTTACAAAGGGCATGTAGAGGGTCCTGTAATTATTTATCATGAGGTACGACCTTCAACTGTGAGAGACGGAAATCTAAAACAAAAATCCAGAAAATCACATTGTATGATTTTTACAGTAATATCATTGGCATTGTTATTGCATGACATAAGTATTTGATACATAAGAAAAGCCAGAACTTAATATTTGGTACAGAACCTTTGTTTGCCAATTAAGAAGAGTCATACGTTTCCTGTAGTTCTTGACCAGGTTTTGCACACACTGCAGCAAGGGATTTTGGGCCCACTCCTCCATACAGACCCTATCTCGCAGAATCCTTCAGGTTTCGGGGCTGTCGCTGGACAATACGGACTTTCAGCTCCCTCCAAAGATTTTCTTTTGGGTTCAGGTCTGGAGACTGGCTAGGCCACTCCAGGACCTTGAGATGCTTCTTACGGAGCCACTCCTTAGTTGCCCTGGCTGTGTGTTTCGGGTCGTTGTCATGCTGGAAGACCCAGCCACGACCCATCTTCAATGCTCTTACTGAGGGAAGGAGGTTGTTGGCCAGAGTCTCGCGATACATGGCCCCATCCATCCTCCCCTCAATACGGTGCAGTCGTCCTGTCCCTTTGCAGAAAAGCATCCCAAAGAATGATGTTTCCACCTCCATGCTTCACGGTTGGGATGGTGTTCTTGGGGTTGTACTCATCCTTCTTCTTCCTCCAAACACGGCGAGTGGAGTTTAGACCAAAAAGCTCTATTTTTGTCTCATCAGACCACATGACCTTCTCCCATTCCTCCTCTGGATCATCCAGATGGTCATTGGCAAACTTCAGACGGGCCTGGACATGCGCTGGCTTGAGCAGGGGGACCTTGCGTGCGCTGCAGGATTTTAATCCATGAGCGGCGTAGTGTGTTACTAATGGTTTTCTTTGAAACGGTGGTCCCAGCTCTCTTCAGGTCATTGACCAGGTCTTGCCGTGTAGTTCTGGGCTGATCCCTCAACTTCCTCATGATCATTGATGCCCCACGAGGTGAGATCTTGCATGGAGCCCCAGACCGAGGGTGATTGACCGTCATCCTGAACTTCTTCCATTTTCTAATAATTGCGCCAACAGTTGCTGCCTTCTCACCAAGCTGCTTGCCTATTGTCCTGTAGCCCATCCCAGCCTTGTGCAGGTCTACAATTTTATCCCTGATGTCCTTACACAGCTCTCTTGTCTTGGCCATTGTGGAGAGGTTGGAGTCTGTTTGATTGAGTGTGTGGACAGGTGTCTTTTATACAGGTACGAGTTCAAACAGGTGCAGTTAATACAGGTAATGAGTGAGGAACAGGAGGGCGTCTTAAAGAAAAGCGAACAGGTCTGTGAGAGCCGGAATTCTTACTGGTTGGTAGGTGATCAAATACTTATGTCATGCAATAAAATGCAAATTAATTACTTAAAAATCATACAATGTGATTTTCTGGATTTTGTTTTAGATTCCGTCTCTCACAGTTGAAGTGTACCTATGATAAAAATTACAGACCTCTACATGCTTTGTAAGTAGGAAAACCTGCAAAATTGGCAGTGTATCAAATACTTGTTCTCACTGGTAGTGTCATTTTAATTTGCAATGCTGGGGCACGCAACCCAGCAGGTTAAGTCAGCATGTTAGACATACCAGCAATTACATTTATTTCCTGACCTGAACTAATAGACATTACATCCATTTGGACTGACACAGAGTAAGCTTATTCTAGCCCCATCACTGACCTCTTCTCAAAGCTCTTTCATCCGCTCTTCAAAATAATACTCCTTCTGCTTCTCCTCAATCTTCTTATTGTTAGCWTCAAATCGTTTCTTCACCCCGGTCCAATGAGGAGCGCTCTATGCGTATGGACATTCCCAGATTCCTCCGGTCTGTGAGGAGAAAGAAGATGAGAGGAGAGAATACAAATTATTACCRAATTAGCCATCTACTCAGCCCTTCTAATGTGCACTAAACAAAAATATAAACCCAACATGTAAAGTGTTGGTCCCATGTTTCATGAGCTGAAATAAAATACACCAGAAATGTTCCATATGCACAAAAATCTTATTTCTCTCAAATTTTGTGCACAAATTTGTTTACATTGCATTTATTTCAACCTAAACCCTTATAAATAAGCAGAAAAGCCTTATTCTGTGGGGTTTATCAGTGGTTGGCATCCAATGTGAAGGTGCATTACCGCCACCTAAATCGTACCTGCCAGCCCCATTTGTCTTAAAAAATAAAAACGGTTGGAAACTACTGTATAACTACTGATGTTCTACTTAAAACTTCTTGTCAATAGGGGGGCGCTGTTTTCACTTTGGAAAAAATCGTGCCCAATTTAAACGGCCTCGTACTCTATTCTAGATCATACAATATGCATATTATTATTACTATTGGRTAGAAAACACTCTCAAGTTTCTAAAACTGTTTGAATTATATCTGTGAGTAAAACAGAACTSATTTTGCAGCAAACTTCCAKACAGGAAGTGAAAAATCTGAAAACGAGGCTCTGTTTCAGGGCCTGCCTATTCAATTGCCTTATATTTATCGATATGCATGCACTTCATACGCCTTCCACTAGATGTCAACAGGCAGTGGAAGGTGGAATGGGGTCT
>NC_036860.1:20778802-20791129 GCF_002910315.2 Salvelinus sp. IW2-2015 | reverse complement strand
CTTGTTCAGGGGCAGAACAACAGATTTTTACCTTGTCAGCTCAGGGATTCGATGCAGCAACCTTTCAGTTACTGGCCCAACGCTCAAACCACTAGGCTACCTGCATCCCCTATAACTACACTGTTTGGYTTGACTTCCTCCACCCACTGCAATGCCAACAGTACAGCTATCGGCTCTGCTGTGTAAACAGCGAAGWGRTCTGTAATGCRTTTCCTGACTGCCACCCCACTTTCCTGAACAACAAAGGCTAACCCGGTCCAAACTGCCCTTGGGTCTTTTGATTMATCTGTATATGTCGGCATAAAATCCTGATATTCAGTATGCAGCCATCTTTTAAATAACTTGAATAGATCAACCCTCACCCTGTCTTTCCTTAATCTCTCCAACATTTGTAGATCAACTACTGGAGTAGGGAGTAGCCATGGTGGACTCACAGGGATAGGTAACATGGGGTTACACTCCCTGTCATACAGTCCCATCTGCCTCGCCTCGGTATTACGCACCCATCCAAAGCTTGTATTCTGACCACGTTCATGTTCCCAACATGCCTGTTACAAACACCCCTTTCATGGGGTGAGACATGCCATGTCCCTGTAAGTTAACCCAATAGTTAACCCAACCCTTTCCAGTGATGTCCTGGCTGCCAAACCATACACTATAGTTCCACAGTCTATTACAGATAGGATCAAAGCAACATACAGTTGAAGTCGGAAGTTTACATACACTTAGGTTGGAGTCATTAAAACTMATTTTTCAACCACTCCACACATTTATTGTTAACAAACTATAGTTTTGGCAAGTCGGTTAGGACATCTACTTTGTGCATGACACAAGTCATTTTTCCAACAATTGTTTACAGAGATTATTTCACCTAATATTCACTGTATCACAATTCCAGTGGTCAGAAGTTTACATACACTAAGTTGACTGTGCCTTCAAACAGCTTGAAAATTCCAGAAAGATTGCTTTAGAAGCTTCTGATAGGCTAATTGACATTATTGAGTCATTGAGAGTGTACATGTGGATGTATTTCTAGCCGACCTTCAAACTCGTGCCTATTTGCTTGACATCATGCAAAATCAAAAAAATCAGTCAGACCTCAGAAAAAAATTGTAGACCTCCACAAATCTGGTCGTCTCTGGGAGCAATTTCCAACAGAACCCCTGGAAGAAGTACACGCGTTCTACTGGTACACAAAAATAGAATACACCTAAGTTAACATCCATGGCGCCATAAGCCATTGCGTCAAACCGTTCTCTAGAAGAACACTTGGCTCGTTTGAAAATGCGAAAATGCCAATCAATCCCAGGAACAACAGCAAGGACTTGTGATAAGATGCTGGAGGAAACATGGTACAAAAGTATCATAATATCCAAAACCAGTAAAACGAGTACCTATGTTCTACCAATAAACTGAATAGGCTTCGGGCAAGGAAGAAGCCCACTGCTCCAAAACCGCCATAAAAAACAGACTATGGTTTGGCACTTTGCACGGTGGGCAAGATTGCTAAATTGGAGAATGTGAATCTTGTTAATAAAACAAAATAGAACTTGTTGCATATGACCGGAATCATTATGTTTGGAGGAAAAAAGCGGAAGTGCTGAAGCCGAGAAACACCATTCACCAACCGTGAAGACCGTTGTGGGCAGCTCATGTGTCGGGGCTGGCTTTGCTGCCAGGAGGGAATGGCTGCCCCTCACACACAATAATGGCATCATGAGGCAGGAAATCTAAGAAATAAGTTAGACTGCAGATATGTCGTGATAAGCTGCGCAAATGGTCTTCCACACAGCAGGACATTACAGCATATTGTCCAAGGCTGTCTTCCAAATGGCTAACCCAGTATTCCAAGTTCAATTTAGGCAACATAGAGTATTTGGACTGGCCCACCACACCCTCAACCTCAATCCTACTAGAACATTTGTGGGCAGACTGAAAAAGCAGTCGATGGCGAGCCTACGAAGGCACTTACAACAACTACTCAGTTACACAGCTCTGTCAGGAGGAATGGCCAATTCCACTCAGATTATTGTGGGAGCTTGTGGAAGGCCTACCCTAAACGTTTGTTTACTACATTATAAACAATTAAAGGCAATGTACTACCACAATACTAATTTAGTGTATGTAAACTTCTGACCCACGAATGTGATGAAAGAAATAAGCTAATAATAAAATCATTCTCTTCTACTATTATTCTGACATTACCACATTCTTAAATAAGTTGGTGAGTCCCTAATTGACCTAAAACAGGTTTTCTTTACGTGGATTAAATGTCAGGAATTTGTGAAAAACTGAGTTCAAATGTATTTGGCTAATATATTGTAAACTTCCGACTTCAACGGTACATGTCCTCAGTGAAACGCCCAGCTCCGCACTCATCCCTGTTCAAACAGCGCATCACATTTATAACTTTTTTACATTTTCCCATCACTTCTCTCCATGTTTTCTGCCGAGGCCAGCTTAGTATCAAAGTGTACACCCAAGGAACTTGAAGAACCCCACCAACCACAATGTCTCCCATACCCACCACCCCAATGTCTCCCATAGGATGACGTCGACAGGAGGGCTGCCACGCTTCTTCTAGTCCTTAGGAAACTTTGCATTATATTTAATTATTATATAATGCATTATTTCTTACATTGTGTAGCCAGAAAATCTCTAAGCGTTACTACATAACAGCTGGATAACTATTAGATATCTGAGCGACTTCAATACTCTACCACCATTAGGACCCGGATACGACTTTCCCGAGGACTGATCCTTTCGTCCGAACTTCCCAGGACTTTGAGCTGATTCCTAGAGCTGAGCCAATCCAACGCCCACAAGAGAAGACGGTTACGTGACGGGATCGCGGTCGTCTGTCAGACTTCGGAGGCGCCAACACCCCCCACCGCTTCCGAGTATATTACTCGCTAATATCCAGTCTCTAGATAACAAGGTAGACGGAATTAGGGCAAGTGTTGCTTTCCAGAGAGACATCAGGGATTGCAAAACACTGTTTCACGGATATGCTGTCGGAGTCGATACAGCCACCTGGATTCTTTGTACGTCGCACCGTAAGGAATAAACATCTCTTCGGGAAGAAGAAGGGTGTATGTTTCATGATTAATGACTCATGGTGTAATTGTAACAACATACAGGAACTGAAGTCCTTTTGTTCCCCTGACCTAGAATTTCTCACAATCAAATGCCGACCGTATATTCTCCCAAGATAATTATCCTCGGTTATTGTCACAGCCGTGTATATGCCCCCTCAAGCCGATACCACGACGGCCCTCAAGGAASTTCACTGGACTTTATGAAAATTGGAAACCATATATCATGAGGCTGCATTTATTGTAGCTGGGTATTTTAGCAAAGCAAATTTGAGAACAAGGCTACCTGAATTCTATCAGCATATTGACTGTAGTACTCGTGCTGGCAAAACTCTGGATCACTGCTAATCTAACTTCCGCGATGCATACAAGGCCCTCCCCCACCCTCCTTTTGGCAAATCTGACCATGACTCAATTTTGCTCCTCCCTTCCTATAGRCAGAAACTCAAACAGGATGTACCCGTGTTAATAACTATTCAACGCTGGTCTGACTAATCGGAATCCATGCTTCAAGATTGTTTTGATCACGCGGACTGGGACATGTTCTGGGTAGMCTCAGAGAATAATATCGACGTATTCGCTGATTCGGTGAGTGAGTTTATAAGGAAGTGGATAGGAGATGTTGTACCCACTGTGACTATTAAAACCTACCCTAACAAGAAACCATGGATAGATGGCGGCATTCGCGCAAAACTGAAAGCGCAAACCACCGCATTTAACCATGGAAAAGTGACTGGGATTATGTCCAAATACAAACAGTGTAGTTATTCCCTTCACAAGGCAATCAAACAAGCAAAATGTCAGTATAGAGACAAAGTGGAGTCGCAATTCAACGGCTCAGACACGAGACGTATGTGGCAGGGTCTACAGATAATCACGTACTACAAAARGAAAACCAGCCACTTATGGACACCGACGTCTTGCTTSCAGACAAACTAAACACCTTCTTCGCCCGCTTTGAGGATAATACAGTGCCACCGATGCGGCCGCTACCAAGGTGCACGCAACGCATTATTTCCTGTCCAGCACATCAGGATGCTYCCCTTTCATTCTCTCTCTCCCCCTCTGCCCATCCTCAAGCAGATTAGCCGAGCTACGCACTTGGACAAATGCTTTTGCCATCATCTCTGCCTTCTTCTTTTGTTACTCTTGTTACTGCCATATCCTCCACACTCATCAACACTGGATAATCCCACATTCAAAAGAGTATCTCATGATAAGCTGTAGACCACAMTATCTACCTAGAGAATTTATCTGTATTTTTCGAAGCTGTTTAWATACCACCACAGACTGAGGCTGGCAATAAGATAGCATTGAATGAGCTRTATTCAGCCATAAGCAAAGAAGAAAACTCTCACCCAGAGGTGGCGCTCCTAGTAGACGGGGACTTTAATGAAGGGAAACTTAAATCAGTTTTATCAAATTTCTATCAGCATGTTAAATGTGCAACCAGAAGAAAAAAAAACTCTGCGACCAACCTATACTCCACACACAGAGACGCATACAAAGTTCTCCCTCGCCTCCATTTGCAAATCTGACCATAATTAATCCTCCTGATTCTCCTCTTACAGCAAAATGTAAGCAGGAGCCCAGTGACTAGATCAATGAAAGTGGTCAGATGAGCAGATGCTAAACTACAGGACTGTTTTGCTAGCACAGACTGAATATGTCCGGGATTCCTCCGATGGCATTGACGAAGTCACCACATCAGTCACTGGCTTCAACTCAATAAGTGCATCATGATGTCGTACCCCACAGTGACCGGAAGTACATACCAACCAGAAGCCATGGATTACAGGCAACAACCGCACTGAGCTAAAGGCTATAGCTGCCGCTTTCAAGGAGTGGGACTAACCCGGAAGCTTATAAGAAATCCCGCTATGCCCTCCGATGAACCATCAAACAGGCAAAGCGTCAATACAGGACTAGGATCGAATCGTACTACACCGGCTCTGCCGCTCGTCGGATGTGGCAGGGCTTGCAAACCATTACAGACTACAAAGGGAAACACAGTCGAGAGCTGCCCAGTGACACGAGCCTGCCAGACGAGCTAAACTACTTCTTTGCTCACTTCAAGASAAAAAAACACTGAAACATGCATGAGAAAACCAGCTGTTCCAGAAGACTGTGTGATCACACTCTCCGCAGCTTTAAACAGGTCAACATTCACAAGGCCGCAGGGCCAGACGGATTACCAGGACGTGTACTGAGAGCATGCGCTGACCAACTGGAAGTCTCTTCACTGACATTTTCAACCTCTCCCTGTCTGAGTCTGTAATACCAACATGTTTTATGCAGACCACCATAGCACTCAAGTCTGTAGCCATGAAGTGCTTTGAAAGGCTGGTCATGGCTCATATCAACACCATTATCCCAGAAACTCCAGACCCACTCCAATTTGCATCCACCCACTCCAACAGATCCACAGATGATGCAATCTCTATTGCACTCCACACTAGCCTTTCCCACCTGGACAAAAGGAACACCTATGTGAGAATGGTATTCATTGACTACAGCTCAGCGTTCAACACCATAGTGCCCTCAAATCACATCAATAAGCTAAGGACCCTGGGACTAAACACCTCCCTCTGCAACTGGATCCTGGACTCCCTGACGGGTCGACCCCAGGTGGTAAGGGTAGGTAACAACACATCCGCCACGCTGACCCTCAACACAGGGGCCCCTCAGGGGTGCATGCTCAGTCCCCTCCTGTACTCCCATTCACCCATGACTGCACGGCCAGGAACGACTCCAACACCATCATTAAGTTTGCCAATGACACAACAGTGGTGGCCTGATCACCGACAACAACGAGACAGCCTATAGGGAGGAGGTCAGAGTCCTGGCCGTGTGGTGCCAGGACAACAACCTCTCCCTCAATGTGATCAAGACAAAGGAGATGGTTGTGGACTAGAGGAAAAAGAGGACCGAGCACGCCCCCATTCTCATCGACGGGACTGCAGTGGAGCAGATTGAGAGCTTTAAATTCCTTGTTGTCCACATCACCAACAAACTAACATGGTCCAAGCACACCAAGACAGTCGTGAGGAGGGCACGACAAGACCTATTTCCTCTCAGGAGACTGAAAAGATTTGGCATGGGTCCTTAGATCCTCAAAAGGTTCTACAGATGCACCATCGAGAGCATCCTGACTGTTTGCATCACTGCATGGTATGGCAACTGCTCGGCCTCCSACCGCAAGGCACTACAGAGGGTAGTGCGTACGGCCCAGTACATCACTGGGGCCAAGCTTCCTGCCATCCAGTGCTAATACTCACAGGCACTTCGGGCTCCCGAGTGACGCATTGGTCTAAGGCACTGCATCTCAGTGCTAGAGGCATCTCTACAGACCATGGTTTGATTCCAGGCTGTATCACAACCGGACGTGATTGGGAGTCCCATAGGGCAGCGCACAATTGGCTCAGCGTGGTTAGGGTTTGGCTGGGGTAGGCCGTCATTGTAAATTAGAATCTGTTCTTAACTGACTTGCCTAGTTAAATAAAGGTTAAATAAAAAACGCCACCCCTTTAGTCCACTGCGGAGTGCCCGGTTAAGATAAAGCAGTATGAAGTGGCAAGGGTCAGGGCTATACAGCAGGTCTCCTACACGGAGGCAAATAGTTGAAAGAGTGACGGGAGCTTAAGATATGGCGGTGGTTGCTCTGCAGACTGTGGAGATTCAGAGTGTTGTTCAACWGTTGAGGCAAACTGATATACTGATTGTGAAGAAGGTGGATTTTATGTTGTTTATCRCGCATGTGATTAATTGTAATGCACAAAGGAACAAAAATAGACTAGACATAATAGTATCTGCGGTTGAAAGGTTTTTGGATTTCTAGGACTTGCCGAAACATTGCAAAGAATACCATCCGAAGGGCCCAGAGCCTGTAAGGATTGGCTTGCCAGTTGAATCTGAAAAAAGGAGTACATTGAGTTTTGTTAAGTTTTATTTWGCTGATTATTTGGGCTGACATACAGCCAAAACAGTAGGTGGCGGCATGCACCTATAGCATTTGTTTGYGGACCGTCATAATATCAAAGAAGAAGACACCGTACAGTGGGTGGCAGCAATGCAMCAATAGGTGTAGTCTGCCATGCTAGCTGATGGGCTGAATGAGTTTGAAGTGGAGGGAGTACAAAGCTCAGCTTAGTCTCTCGAGGAGGCTMAAAATAGATTTTGGCTTGGAAAATGTTTATATTTTCAGAAGGAGTCTGGTAATTGGTTAAGGGAGGAGTGTTGGAGGGAAAGAGAGCGGAGGTTGAAAAGACTGAGGGAGGCAGAGGATGAAGCTAGCAATAACAAGGGAGAGGGTATGTTCGAGGAAGATCGGTGTCAAGTTCAAACAGAGTGAGCCGGACGCCARTTCGAGTTCTGGAGGTGAAATGGAAGGTGTTTGGAGGAGCTCGGAGCCTGAACCTTGCATTGATGGACATGGTTAYGATAAAGATGCGTTTGGTCCAGTGGAAGTCAGATTTTTGAAGAGGATGGAACCAGGCCTTTTGGCAGATCCATGGGTGGTTTCAGGTTGGCTGGAAAAGATGGTGGATGCTGTTGAGTCGGTGAAGGTAACCCGAAGTGAAAATATATGTTGTAGTKGCAGCTGAAGAGAAGTACTTGGGGGTATGATATTTGTCTTCAGAAGAGTTACAGCATGTGTTGAGTGGTAGTGTCCCGTCCTCTCAGGCCGCTGGCCTGGGGTAGGATAATATAGGGTTAAAGTAGTGGAATAAGGTGTTGGGTTTTAATGAGTATAGAGTTAGCTGGTAGGGTAATTAAAAATATWWATTTTTTATTTTATACATTTATTTTTGGGGTTCCCCATTAAAGTGTAATGGATCTGTACCATAGTTCAGTTGGGGGCAGTAATACAACATATTGGCGCCAACTGCCGTTAAACCTCACAGAAGAAGAAGAACGGTAGCTAGCTATAGCTAGTACACACTGGTAGAGTGTCTATCACCCCCACCTATCTGGCACAGTTTTCCCGCAGTTCTGTTAATAACGGTGAGAGCAGATCGGTAAGCGGGAGCAAAGGCAGAGACACCGTGTGCTAGCTTACTAGCAAGCTAACACACTGTGTCGCTAACTAGCAAGCTAGCTAGTTAATACACGGTGTTGCTACAGAGGTTCGGAACTCTGGCAGTCTCTATGGGGGTGCCACAGGGTTCAATTCTAGGGCAGACTCTTTTCTCTGTATACATCAATGATGTCGCTCTTGGTGCTGGTGATTCTCTGATCCACCTCTACGCAGACGACACCATTCTGTATACTTCTGGCCCTTCTTTGGACACTGTGTTAACAAACCTCCAAACGAGCTTCAATGCCATAAAGCAAACTCTCCTTTCCGTGGCCTCCAACTGCTCTTAAATGCAAGTAAAACTAAATGCATGCTGCTTCAACCGATCGTTGCCGCACCCGCCCGCCCGTTCTAGCATCACTACTCTGGACGGTTTTGACAAACATACCATCGTAAAACTGACTATCCTACCGATCCTTTACTTCGGCGATGTCATTTACAAAATATCCTCCAACACTCTACTCAGCAAACTGGATGCAGTCTATCACAATGCCATCCGTTTTGTCACCAAAGCCCCATATACTACCACCACTGTGACCTGTATGCTCTCGTTGGCTGGCCCTCGCTTCATATTAGTCGCCAAAACCACTGGCTCCAGGTCATCTATAAGTCTTTGCTAGGTAAAGCCCCGCTGTTATCTCAGCTCACTAGTCACCATAGCAGCACCCACCCGTAGCACGCGCTCCAGCAGGTATATTTTCACTGGTCATCCCCAAAGCCAACTCCTCCTCTTTGGCCGCCTTTCCTTCCAGTTCTCTGCTGCCAATGACTGGAACGAATTGCAAAAATCACTGAAGCTGGAGTCCTTATATTCCCTCACTAACTTTAAGCATCAGCTGTCAGAGCAGCTTATCGATCATTGCACCTGTACACAGCCCATCTGTAAATGGCCCACCCAACTACCTCATTCCCATATTGTTGTTTATTTTTTGCTCCTTTGCACCCCAGTATCTCTACTTGCACATTCATCTTCTGCACATCTACACTCCAGTGTTTAATTGATAAATTGTCATTATTTCGCCACTATGGCCTATTTATTGCCTTACCTCCCTAATCTTACTACATTTTCCCAAACTGTATATAGACTTTTCTATTGTGTTATTGACTATACGTCTGTTTATCCATGTGTAACTCTGTGTTGTTGTTTTTGTCGCACTGCTCTGCTTTATCTTGGCCATGTCGCAGTTGTAAATGAGAACTTGTTCTCAACTGGCCTACCTGGTTAAATAAAGGTGAAAAAAAAAGAAAATATGGCTCTGGTGGCACTCTTTTTTTAAAGAGTCAGATGGGGACTGCTATTTTTAACAGACCAACAACCTTCAAGAACGGTGCCGGTCAAGTGCCCTCCACATCAATGTGGAAAAGACAAAGAAGCTGATCATCAATGGCAACAACTTGCTAATGTCCAACCACTCTCTCCGAACTACCAACCAGTGGAGGTGTTAAGTGTTTCAAATACATAGGGACACAAATTGATAACAAGCTGAGTTTTATAGAGAATGCAGACTGTACTTTTTTTAAAGCAAGCAAGCACCTGTTTTTAATCAGTGAATAGAAGGGGTTTGGAGTCAGTCAGGATGTTTGGAGAGGGTTTACAGCAGCTTGGTGGAGAGCATCCTCACGTTCAATATGACAGTCTGGTATGTGTAATCTGAGCTTGAGAAGCTAAAGTAAACTGATCAGAATGGTAAACACAGCCAGCAAAGTAATTGGTCGACCACAGTCGTCTGTTCACAAGGCAACCAAAAAGAAGGAACTGGCTGTCGTTTGCGACCCTCCCACCATCAGTTCGAAAGGCTTCCCTCTGGCCGGGCTCAGGATGCCCATGGCCAAGAAGAACGTGTTCAAACATTCATTCGTTCCTTGTGCTATTGCTACTAAATGCAATGTAAATTGTATCGGATATGTACTTATCTATCCAGTGCATTTGGGACAGCGTTCAGTTGTGAAAGAATGTATCAATGTCCTTTTTATGTATGCAATATGATGGACTGACTGGTTTAAACATTTTAATGAAAGGGGAAGCCAAATAAAAGGTCCATCCTGGATGGACATTTACATTTACATTTAAGTCATTTAGCAGACGCTCTTATCCAGAGCGATTTACAAGTTGGTGCATTCACCTTATGATGTCCAGTGGAACAACCACTTTACAATAGTGCATCTAACTCTAAGGGGGGGGGGGGGTAGAAGGATTACTTTTATCCTATCCTAGGTATTCCTTAAAGAGGTGGGGTTTCAGGTGTCTCCGGAAGGTGGTGATTGATTCCGCTGACCTGGCGTCGTGGGGGAGTTTGTTCCACCATTGGGGTGCAGAGCAGCGAACAGTTTTGACTGGGCTGAGCGGGAGCTGTACTTCCTCAGAGGTAGGGAGGCGAGCAGCGCCAGAGGTGGATGAACGCAGTGCCTTGTGTTTGGGTGTAGGGCCTGATCAGAGCCTGAAGGTACGGAGGTGCCGTTCCCCTCACAGCTCCGTAGGCAAGCACCATGGTCTTGTAGCGGATGCGAGCTTCAACTGGAAGCCAGTGGAGAGAGCGGAGGAGCGGGTGAACCGTGAAGAGAACTTGGGAAGGTTGAACACCAGACGGGCTGCGGCGTTCTGGATGAGTTGTAGGGGTTTAATVGCACAGGCAGGGAGCCCAGCCAACAGCGAGTTGCAGTAATCCAGACGGGAGATGACAAGTGCCAGGATTAGGACCTGCGCCGCTTCCTGTGTGAGGCAGGGTCGTACTCTGCGAATGTTGTAGAGCATGAACCTACAGGAACGGGTCACCGCCTTGATGTTGGTTGAGAACGACAATAAAGTTTTATTCTATTATTTTTTTATTTTAATTGCTGACCTGGACTAATTGACTGACTATGAGTGCTTGACATAACATGCAAAAAACTGCTGATTCACAACCACATTTCAGAATAGCATCCTACTATTCTAACTCACAACAGTAAGTTGAAACCCTGACTGAGTTCCAAAAATATATATTTTATTCGATTTTGGGGAAATTGATCCGAGGGCCTTCAGAAAGGGCCAAGTTGCCCATGCCTAGACAGATGATACCGGTCATCACTAGTTATCACAGCCACAGTCATAAACCTGCCTTTTTCTACAATTTATATTTTTTTAAATGTGACTTTAAACCTTAACCCTAGCATTAACCACACTGCTAACCTTATGCCTAACCCAAACCTTAAATTAAGACCAAAAAGCAAAAAAAAAAAAGAAAAGTGGTACATTTTTCAGCTCTAGCCAATTTTCTACTTTGTAGTCGTTTGCAGACACCATTTTGTTCGGGTCTGTGCTTTTCCAGTCCTTGGAACGTCCCCACGCCAAACCCTATACCCCTACCTTGACCATTTCACATTTAAACTTCAATGGGGTAGGTACGTAAATTGTAGTTTTTATGGCGAGCTCCCTGTTATTGGGAAAATAAATAGCCTATTCCCCCTGTACATACCAAGTAGTAGATTAATCATATAATACATTTTTGAAACTAAATCTGACTGCTTAATTTGAATTTTCGCCTTGAGTCATTTAATTTGATGGAACAACTGATTGTTTTGCATTAAGATAAACATTCACATTGTTATCTGCTGTACATCAGGTAAGATTATTAAAGAAATTACTTTAAMCATACTGAGATGCCGAACCAAAGAGCAATTGACCAACCCTTAAAATAGCACCAAACAGGGACAAGCATGTTCCTCGGTCAATATACAGTCGTTTTAAACTACACATGATAGAATGACCAAAAAAACATAGCGCTCGGCTCCATAATTGCACCTTGAAATGCGTGCTGTTTCGACGCGTTTTGGGGAAACGTGTGATCCAGTCCAAACCATAGGGAATTTAGCAAACATTCAAACTGAACGCACCCAAGATGCACACCCCTGCGGCCYCGCCCTGATGGCGCTTGGCGTTAATTTAAAACTTGTCCTTTCAGAAATGACGAATTGACTGCGTGGCTTCAGACAAATTCATCATGCGTCGAAACTGCATTTCAAGGTCCATTTAWGGAGCCGAGGTCTGTATGTTTTTTTTTGTCATTCTATCATGTCGTTTTAAACGACCCTACTGACTCAACATTTAAGATGATTAGCCTATTTTCATTATGTGTATGACCGAAAATCCCCTCTCGACGAAGTGGCCTACCACTATTA
>NC_036860.1:20768690-20771853 GCF_002910315.2 Salvelinus sp. IW2-2015 | reverse complement strand
GTGGCCGTCCTTGGCGCAAGCTCTCCTGCTATCTCTCCAGAATGACCTTCTTGATCCAAATCAGTCAGGTTTCAAGACTAGTCATTCAACTGAGACTGCTCTTCTCTGTGTCACGGAGGCGCTCCGCACTGCTAAAGCTAACTCTCTCTCCTCTGCTCTCATCCCTTCTAGACCTATCGGCTGCCTTTGATACTGTGAACCATCAGATCCTCCTCTCCACCCTCTCGAGTTGGGCATCTCCGCGCGCGGCCCACGCTTGGATTGCGTCCTACCTGACAGGTCGCTCCTACCAGGTGGCGTGGCGAGAATCTGTCTCCGCACCACGTGCTCTCACCACTGGTGTCCCCAGGGCTCTGTTCTAGGCCCTCTCCTATTCTCGCTATACACCAAGTCACTTGGCTCTGTCATATCCTCACATGGTCTCTCCTATCATTTGCTATGCAGACGACACACAATTAATCTTCTCCTTTCCCCTTCTGATAACCAGGTGGCGAATCGCATCTCTGCATGTCTGGCAGACATCAGTGTGGATGAGGATCACCACCTCAGCTGAACCTCGCAAGACAGAGCTGCTCTTCCTCCCGGGGAAAGGACTGCCGTTCCACTGATCTCGCCATCACGGTTGACAACTCCATTGTGTCCTCCTCCCAGAGTGCTAAGAACCTTGGCGTGATCCTGGACAACACCCTTGTCGTTCTCAGCTAACATCAGGGCGGTGACCCGTTCCTGTAGGTTCATGTCTTACACATTGCAGAGTACGACCCTGCCTCACACGGAAGCGGCGCAGGTCCTAATCAGGCACTTGTCATCTCCCGTCTGGATTCTGCAACTCGCTGTTGGCTGGGCTCCCTGCCTGTGCCATTAAACCCCTACAACTCATCCAGAACGCCGCAGCCCGTCTGGTGTTCAACCTTCCCAAGTTCTCTCACGTCACCCCGCTCCTCCGCTCTCTCCACTGGCTTCCAGTTGAAGCTCGCATCCGCTACAAGACCATGGTGCTTGCCTATGGAGCTGTGAGGGGAAGGCACCTCGTACCTCAGGCTCTGATCAGCCCTACACCCAACAAGGGCACTGCGTTCATCCACCTCTGGCCTGCTCGCCTCCCTACCTCTGAGGAAGTACAGTTCCGCTCAGCCCAGTCAAAACTGTTCGCTGCTCTGGCACCCCAATGGTGGAACAAACTCCCTCACGACGCCAGGTCAGCGAGTCAATCACCCCACTTCCGGAGACACCTGAAACCCACCTCTTTAAGGAATACCTAGGATAGGATAAAGTAATCCTTCTAACCCCCCCCCCTTAAAAGAGTTAGATGCACTATTGTAAAGTGGTTGTTCACTGGATATCATAAGGTGAATGCCCAATTTGTAAGTCGCTCTGGATAAGAGGCGTCTGCTAAATGACTTAAATGTAAAATGTACATGTATGTCCCCCATCTACACACAATACCCAATAATGACAAAGCAAAAACAGGTTTTTAGACATTTTTACAAATGTGTTAAACATAAGTATTCAGACCCTTTGCTATAAGACTCGAATTTGAGCTCAGGTGCATCCTATTTCCATTGATCATCATTGAGATATTTCTACAACTTGATTGGAGTCGACCTGTGGTAWATTCAATTGATTGGACATGATTTGGAAAAGCACACACCTGTCTATGTAAGGTCCCACAGTTGACCGTGCATGTCAGAGCAAAAACCAAGCCATGAGGTAGAAGGAATTGTCTGTAGAGCTCTGAGATAGGATTGTGTCGAGGTACAGATCTGGGGAAAGGTACTAACAAATTTCTGCTGCATTGACGGTCCCCAAGAACAGTGGCCTTCATCATTCTTAAATAGAAGTTCGGAACTTTTCCTAGTGCTGGCTGCCAGGCCAAACTAAGCAATCGGTGGAGAAGGGCCTTGGTCAGGGAGGTGACCAAGAATCCAATGGTCACACTGACAGAGATCCAGATGGTCACTCTGACAGAGATCCAGAGTGCCTCTGTGGCGATGGGAGAACCTTCCTGCAGCACTCCACCAATCAGGCCTTTATTTTAGAGTGGCCAGATGGAAGCCACTCCACAGTATAAGGCACATGACGGCCCGCTTGGAGTTTTCCAAAAGGCACCTAAAGACTCTCAGACCATGAGAAACAAGGTTCTCTGGTCTGATGAAACCAAGATGAAACTATTTGGCCTAAATGCCAAATGTCACATCTGGAGGAAACCTGGCACCATCCCTATGGTGGTTGCAGCATCATGCTGTGGGGATGTTTTTTAGCAGCAGGGACTGGGAGACTAGTCAGGATCGAGTCAAAGACGAACGGCGCAAAGTACAGAGATCCTTGACTATATCCTGCTCAGGACCTCAAACTGGGGCGAAGTTCACATTCCAACAGGACAACAACTCTAAGCATACAGTCAAGACAACACAGGAATGGCTTCAGGACAAGTCTCATTGTCCTTGAGTGGCCCAACCAGAGCCCGGACTTGAACCCGATCGATAATTTCTTGAGAGACCTGACCTGAGCTGTGCAGCGATGCTCCCCTTCCAACCTGACAAGAGATTGAGAGGATCTGCAGAGAAGAATGGGAGAAACTCACCAAATACAGATGTGCCAAGCTTGTAGCATCATACCCAAGAATACTCTAGGATGTAGTCGYTGCGAAGGTGCTTCAACAAAATACTGAGTAAAGGGTCTGAATACTTATGTAAATGTTATATTTTGCTGTACGCTCTCGTTGGCTGGCCCTCGCTTCATATCTCTGCCAAACCCACTGGCTCCAGGTCATCTACAAGACCCTGCTAGGTTAAAGTCCCCCCTTATCTCAGCTCGCTGGTGACCATAGCAGCACCCACCTGTAGCACGTGCTCCAGCAGGTATATCTCTCTGGTCACCCCCCAAAAACCAATTCTTCCTTTGGCCGCCTTCTTCTTCCAGTTTTCTGCTGCCAATACTGGAACGAAACTACACAAATCCTCTGAAACTGGAAACACTTATCTTCCTCACTAGCTTTAAGCACCAGCTGTTCAGAGCAGCTCACAGATTACTGCACCTGTACATACCCATCTATAATTTAGCCCAAACACTACTCTTCTCTCTCTGTACTGTATTTAATTATTTAGCTCCTTTGCACCCCATTATTTCAATCCTCTTTTGCACATTCTCCCTGCAAATCAAC
>NC_036860.1:20764050-20768117 GCF_002910315.2 Salvelinus sp. IW2-2015 | reverse complement strand
ACCATTCCAGTGTTTTACTTGCTATATTGTATTTATTTTGCCACCATGGCTTTTTTTTTTGCCTTCACCTCCCTTATCTCACCTCACATTGTATATAGACTTGTTTTTCTACTGTATTATTGACTGTATGTTTGTTTTACTCCATGTGTAACTCTGTGTTGTTGTATGTGTCGAACTGCTTTGCTTTATCTTGGCCAGGTCGTAATTGTAAATGAGAACTTGTTCTCAACTTGCCTATCTGGTTAAATAAAKGTGAATAAAAAMATAGTTTACCTAGATGTTTATTTGGACCCAGTATAATTCTAAAAAATTTTTAACTTTATTTTCTTGTCCCAATTACATTTATTTGTTAGGTTTTCTTCATGGCCCAGCCCTCTAACACTCTTCCCTCCCAATTCTGTTTTCTTTCTAAAGAGTAAAGACGTCATATTTGGCTWTGTTGCTTTTGGCCCACTAGCCACTTCACCATGTTCGCCAGTCTGCGACCCAGCTGACTCTCAGCATTAGACAGTAGAGCCTGTCTCATCTCTCCTACCTACCTCACTGTTTTTCTAAAAACAGAATGTTGATGCTATCACTTTGTTTTGTTGGTTTCTTATTTTGTTTTTCTGACTTGTCATTTGTTACAACCGGAGTACTGATGCGAATCGAAATGAATAAAGATTGGACTTTTTCCACACACAATTCTCAGGAGATTTATCCAATGTTAATTTGAAATGTAGGCAATGTCCGCGAAGTTAGCTTTCCTGACTTAATGGGTCTCCGGGATTGGGGGGATAGCGCGGAGGTCTTAACGTTTTGCGCTTTCATTTGGCCCGTCCAACATGCAACGCTAACTGCAGTATTCAAAGCATCCACCAGATAACGGTATATGCGATTTCTTGTACTTGCCTCACCAATACGTCGTACGGTAGGATGATTTCATATATATATATATATATATGTGACATATTCCAGTGTTAAGGCGTGACTTTAAAATGGTTCCAGGGCCTATCAATTTGTCAAGTAAACAATTGATCCGAATATGAGTAGCGAACWACAAGTACCACACTTTATAGCCATCTAATAACCTTACGTCAGTTCAGTCAAAGGTGTGCCATTTTCAACAATTAATGAAATCTTGCGATTTGACATCCTTTAAAAAAATGTTTTTGTCTGCTCTTTTAAAATTATACACTATTGCACGTCAGCTACTTCAATCTTTTGTTTGAATTATCATCGAATGCGCCCACTGCTTGGGCGCCCCCTATTTATACATTCAATTCGCTCACAGGTTTGAACGTTTTAATTTATTTTAAATGGACGACTGAATTGTACGCTGTGCTATTTTGTCTAAGATTGATATGTCTTGTATATTTCAATGGTACGTTGATTATGACGTTAATTTTATGTTCCAGATATTGTAATCAACCAAGGTTCTGGTACATGTTATGCTTTTTAATAGGTCAATAATATCGGAAACACAGATACTAACCTGGCTGCCAGTCGCGTGCTGCACAGGCTCCAAATTGGTTTATCCTTCACGAGCAGCGTTTAACCCTTGTAAGGCCTGATGTCCGGTGGTGTTGGTCGAGGTAAGAACGACATTTTAATCGAGTAGCCGTTACAAAGAAAAGTTATTGATAGCAGTTTTATTTATCTGAAATGTCTCACTGCATTATAAAATGCATGGCCGTGTTTTGCAARCACGCGTCCTAGACATGGCACAGCGGTCCAAGGCTGTAGCAAGAAATGCATGAAATAATAGCTAGCGAGCCTCGACAGCTAGTGATCTAATCGGGTAGGGGGTAATAATTCATTTGTTTATTACAGACTAACAAAYTATGTTTTTGTGTGGATGTGTCCGCAAGTCTGCATAATCGGTTAAAGGGATGTACGCTAAGCTAGCTTCCTTGCTAACCATACAAATTACGATTTGCGTTAGCTAACCGAGCTAGTTAGCATCATATGTCAGTGCGGCTTGCTATTTCTAACGTTAGTCATCTTGACTGAGCTAACTAAGTGAAGGCTTCATATTCTGTAAAGGGGTTTAGACCGACCTTAAAAAATATGATATAATAATTGTGAATGAATAGCTCGCTACCACACATTGCTCATTTGAAAGGTTTGTAATGGACAGCAAGGATACCATCATTTGATATAAACTAGTTATGTAGCCATCATTCTGGCTTTCCAAATGTCCTTATCAAAATGGTAGCTACCAAACATTAGCTAGCTAAGAAGCTTTTTCTCAATCTGTTCCGTTGCAAATATTGTTATTGAGTGAAGAGCATGCCAGTTCATGATCGATCATGACATGCTTGGTACTTTGCCAGATTGGACGTCAGTATGCACCCTTTTCAAATTCACGTAGCCATAATTAAGGTTACTGGTTGAGGTGTTCGTTTTTGRTTACATTTTCTGGTTGTCAGACATGTGCCTCGTGATCTTGAGTAGGTATTCAATAACCCCCCGAGTGGGATCAGGAAGGCCATCTCTGGGAAACAGGCCCCTTGAGTCATCGTACTTGCGTTCCCCAGGCACCTGTCACCATTRTTTCTGCATTCAGAGATGGTGTGTCTGAACACCTCAGTGAGCACGTTTGGTCAGTGGTTGAGCATCTAAAGACGTGTTAAASTTATGTCAGGTCTGGAAAAGACCCCATTTTGACATCTAGGCTTAATTTGTCTACTCTGTAAGATAGAGAAAGTGATGGGTTRCCAAAAGGCAATATGGCAAACTATACAGAACATGAAAATGTGATTACAAATGTCCTAAAACATTAACAGCTTTCCCATTTGAGCGGTATCACCTCTATTTGAAAACCCCTGCCCTGTCATTTCCTTTTGGTAACACTGATCCGTCCTGCTGTCGGACTTTACCCTTCAGGTGAGCTGACTACAGTGATGACCATGTCCCAGTGAGACTGGGCAGGGCAACCTGGCCCAGAGGAGGAGTGGMGGTGCCAGAGAAGCTCTGCCAGTCACAATTAGACGGAAGAACAGATAGAGGGACACACCCCTTCCCCTCAACACTGCCCACCACCTCGCAACCATGCATGGTTTCACTGATCGAGCATCTGCAGAAACATAGTCTGGACGGCAACGCTCACCAAAGGGCCCCCAACGTGGTAAGGTTTTTTATTTAACCTTTATTTAACTAGGCAMGTCTGAAACATAAATAAGAGCACCWGCTGTTCCGGAAGACTGTGTGATCACTCTCCGCAGCCGATGTAAGACCTTTAAACAGGTCAACATTCACAAGGCCGCAGGGCCAAACGGATTACCAGGACGTGTACTGAGAGCATGCGCTGTCCAACTGGCARGTGTCTTCACTGACATTTTCAACCTCTCCCTGTCTGAGTCTGTAATACCAACATGTTTTAAGCAGGCCACCGTAGTCCCTGTGCCCAAGAACACTAAGTTAACCTGCCTAAATGACCACTGACCCGTAGCACTCACGTCTGTAGCCATGAAGTGCTTTGAAAGGCTGGTCATGGCTCATATCAACACCTTTTGTACCAATCGTTATCGGTATTTTTGGACACCGGTTGTGGCCAAATCTTATTTTTATTTTATTTTATTTATTTTACACCTTTATTTAACTAGGCAATGTTCAGTTAAGGACACATTCTTCTTTTTTTTTTTTTTTTTTTTTTTTTTTTTTTTTTTTTTTTTTTTTTTTTTTTTTTTTTTTTTTTTCGTTTTTTTTTTTTTTTTATTTTATTTTTTTTTTTTTTTTTTTATTTTTTTTTTTTTTTTTTTTTTTTTTTTGTTTTTTTTTTTTTTTTTTCAGTTTTTTTTGTTTTTTTTTTTTTTTGATTTTTCTTTTTGTTTTTTTTTTTTTTTTTTTTTTTTTTTTTTTTTCTTTTTTTTTTTTTTTATTTGTTTTTTTTATTTCTTTTTTTTTTAATTTTTTTTTTTTTTTTCTTTTTGTTTTTTTTTTTTTTTTTTATTTATTTTGTTTTTTTTATTATTTTTTTTTTTTTTTTTTTTTTTTTTTTTTTTTTTTTTTTTGTTTTTTTTTTTTTTTTTTTTTTTTTTTTTTTTTTTTTTTTTTTTTTTTTTTTTTTTTTTTTTTTTTTATTT
>NC_036860.1:20718622-20756241 GCF_002910315.2 Salvelinus sp. IW2-2015 | reverse complement strand
AAAACTTGAAATCGGCCCTAATTAATCGGTCGACCTCTACTCTGTACCAGTACCCCCTCTGTATATAGTCTTGCATTGTTATTTTACTGCTGCTCTTTAATTTCTTGTTACTTTTATTTCTTATGTTTTTTWATGTTTATTTGTATGTATTTKTAAACTGCATTGTTGGTTAGGGGCTCCTAAGTAAGCGTTTCACTGTAAGGTCTACACTTGTTGTATTCRGCRCATATGACTAATAAAATTTGATTTGCAGTCAAGAACAAATTCTTATTTTACAATAATGACCAAACCCTCCCCTAACCTGCACGACGCTAGGCAAATTGTGCGGCGCCCTATGGGACTCCCGATCACGGCCGGTTGTGATACAGCCCTGGATCGAAACCAGGGTCTGTAGTAATGCCTCTAGCACTGAGATGCAGTGCCTTAGACCGATGCACCACTCGGGAGCCCACGTGTCAGCCTAAGACTCTGCTTGCATGTCCTTGTCTTGATTGTAACAGTGCTCAGCTTCATGACCATTTATGTCTCTTTCTGTCATTTGAGCTGTTCTGAATTTTTTTCCTGTGCTTTTGCTCCTCAATGAACATGTCTGTCTTCCAGTTTCTGCTGGACCCCAACAACCTAGGAATTTGCTGGCCTACAGATGGATTGATGCCTGGTGAGTATGTACAAGTGAAACAATGTCTTKCATTGTACCTTTTGGCTTTGCACTGTTGCCAAGTTGATAAGAGCACAGACTAATGGAAGTGAATTCCAAATGACAGAAAGGAAATGTTTGTATAGGTTGTTAAACAGGAAACCACATTACGTGATCTATTGCACACATGTATCTTCTCAGGCTGATCCATGCAAGAGGAGTCTTAAAGGTAGACTCAGCAATACAGTGCGGTCGGAAATTATTCCGAACCCAGAAACTTGTTTAAATTTATTTTACCTTCATCAAGATAATACAATAACCCATAATGACAAAGCAAAAACTGTTTTAATTTTTTCCAAAGTATTAACTGAAATCACATTTAGGTATCAGACACTTTACTCTGTACTTTGTTGAAGAACCTTGCAGCGATTACAACCTTGAGTCTTCTTGGGTGTGACGCTACCAGTTGGCACACCTATATTTGGGGAGTTATCCCATTCTCTGCAGCTCCTCAAGCTTTGTCAGGTTGGATGGGGAGCGTTGCTGCACAGCTATTTCAGATCTGTCCAGAGATGGTGGATTGTGTTCAAGTCTGGGCTCGGCTGGGCCACTCAAGGACATTCAGAAACTTGTTCCGAACACAGTCCGCGTGTCTTGGCTGTGTACTTAGCGTCGTTGTCCTGTTGGAAGGTGAACCTTCACCGTAGTCTGCGCTCCTGAGCGCTCTAAGCAGGTTTTCATCAAGGATTCTCTGTACTTTGCTCCGTTTATCTTTGCGTAGATCCTGAGTAGTCTCCAAGTCCCTAACTTCTGAAAACATCCCACAGCAGATGCTGACACCCATGCTTCACTGTAGGGATGGTCCAGGTTCCTCCAGATGTGACACTTGGCATTCAGGCCAAAGAGTTCCATCTTGGTTTCATCAGATCAGAGAATCTTGTTTCTCATGGGCTGAGAGTCCTTTAGGTGCCTTTTGCCACTGAGGAGTGGCTTCTGTCTGGCCACCGTGACAAAGGTGGAGTGCTGTAGAGATGGTTGTCCTTCTAGAGGTTCTCCCATCTCCACAGAGGAGCTCTGCAGTGACCATTTTTATTTATCCATTATTATCCATTATTTACCAGGTAAGTTGACTGAGAACACGTTCTCATTTGCAGCAATGACTGGGGAATAGTTACAGGGGAGGGGGGGATGAATGAGCCAATTGTAAACTGGGGATTATTAGTGACGATGGTTGAGGGCAGATTGGAATTAGCCAGGACACCGGGTTAACACCCCTACTCTTACGATAAGTGCCATGGGATCTTTAATGACCTCAGAGTCAGACACCCGTTAACGTCCCATCCGAAAGAAGCACCTTACACAGAGCAGTGTCCCATCACTGCCCTGGGGAATTGGGATCTTTGTTTAGACCAGAGGAAGAGTGCCTCCTACTGCCCTCCAACACACTTCCAGCAGGCATCTGTCTCCATCCCAGGGACTGACCAGGCCAACCCTGCTTAGCTTCAGAAGCAAGCAGCAGTGGTATGCGGTGGTATGCTGCTGCACACCATTGGGTTCTTGGTCACCTTCCTGACCAAGGCCCTTCTCCGATTGCTCAGTTGGCCAGTCAACCAGCTCTAGGAAGAGTCTTGATGGTTACGGACTATTCCATTTATAATGGAGGCCCACTGTTTTCATGGGACCTTCAATGCTGCAGAAATGTTTTGTACCTTCCCCAGATCTGTGCTTGACACAATCCTGTCTCGGAGCTCTACAGACATCCTTCGACCTCATGGCTTGTTTTGCTCTGACATGCTGTTAGACCTTATATAGACTGGTGTGTGCCTTTCCAAATCCTGTCCAATCAATGTAATTACCACAGGTTGACTCCAATCAAGTTGTAGAAGATCTCAATGATGATCAATGGAAACAGGATGCACCTGAGCTCAATTTCGAGTCTCACAGCAAAGGTCTTAATACTTGTGTAACTAAACTATTTTCGTTATTAAAAAAAATTAAAACATTTATACATTTGCAAGAATTTCTAAAATCTGTTTTCGCTTTGTAGTTACGTGGTATTGTGTTCGTTTGAGGAAGAAATGTTTCATTTAGAGGAAGGCTATAAAGTAACAAAATGTGAACGGGCAAGTGGTCTGAATACTTCCGAATGCACTGTGTACAGCAGTAGATATAAACTCAGCAAAAAAAAACATCCACTCACTGTCAATTGCATTTATTTTCAGCAAACTTAACATGTGTAAATATGTGTCAACATAAGATTAAACACTGAGACCATAAACTGAACAAGTTCCACAGACATGTGGATTAACAGAAATGAGTGGTCCCTGAACAAAGTGGGGTCAAAATCAAAAGTAACAGTCAGTATTTGGTGTGGCCACCAGCTGCATTAAGTACTGCAGTGCATCTCCTCCTCATGGACTGCACCAGATTTGCCAGTTCTTGCTGTGAGATGTTACCCCACTTCCACCAAGGCACCTGCAGTTCCGGACATCTGGGGGAATGTCCTAGCCCTCACCTCCGATCTAACAGGTCCAGACGTGCTCAATGGTTTGAGATCCGGCTCTTCACTGGCCATGCAGAACACTGACAATCCTGTCTTGTAGAAATCACGCACAGAACGAGCAGTATGGCTGTGGCATTGGCATGCTGAGGTGAGTCTGCAGGAAGGGTACCACATGAGGGAGGAGGGTGCTTCCCTGTAACGCCACAGTGTTGAGATTGCATGCAATGACGACAAGCTCAGTTCGATGATGCTGTGACACACCGCCCCAGACCATGACGGACCCTCCACCTCCAAATCAATCCCTCTCCAGAGTACAGCGCTCGGTGTAATGCTCATTCCTTAGACTATAAACGTGAATCCGACCATCACCCTCCTGGTGAGACAAAACCCGCGACTCGTCACTTGAAGAGCACTTTTTGCAAGTCCTGTCTGGTCCACGACGGTGGTTTGTGCCCATAGGTGACGTTTTTGCTGGTGATGTCTGGTGAGGACATGCCTAATATGGCTGCAAGCCCTAAGTCGGATCAATATGACAACAGCCAGTCAAGTGCAGGGCGCCAAATTCAAAAACCATAAATCTCATAATTAAAATTCCTCAAACATACATGTGTCTTATATCATTTAAAGGTAATCTTTTGTTAATCCCACCAAACTGTCCGATTTCAAATAGGCTTTTTCAGCGAAAGCACTACAAACGATTATGTTAGGTCACCACAAAACTAAAATAATTCATAGCATTTTTCCCAGCTAATGATAGCATCACAAAAAACAGAATAGAGATAAAATGATTCACTAACCTTCGATTATTTTCATCAGATGACACTCATAGGACTTCATGTTACACCATACATGCGTTTTTGTTTGATTCATTCAATTTAATATCAAAAAATCGAGTTTACATTGAGGCTACAAGAATCACTAAATGCAAAAAACATCAAGTGACTTGCATAGCCGTCGTTTCAACATGAATACTCATCATAAATATAGATGATAATACAAGTTATACACATTGAGTTATAGATATACCTCTCCTTAATGCAACCACAATGTCAGATTAAAAAAAACTTTAAGGAAAAATAACTGCACGCTATAATCTGAGACAGCGCTCAAATTAGCATATTACAGCTGCAAAGATAGCGTCACTATAAACAAACAAAATATATTATAAATATTTCATTACCTTTGTTTGTTTCGATCAGAAGCTTAGCAGAAACTCCAGGTCCACAATAAATGTTGTTTTTTCGAAAAAATCCGTATTTATGTCCAATTGTTAGCGCGTTTGAGAAACATATCCAAATGCTAATTCTGGTCAGCTTCATATCGACAAAAACTTCAAAAAGTGATATTACCGGTCGAAGAAACATTTCAAACTAAGTACTGAATTCAATCATTAGGATGTTTTAACATATAGCTTCAATAAAGTTCCAACCGGAGTATTCCTTCTTGTCTGCGTGAGCCATGGAACGCAAGTGACTTGCATGAAGAAATGCATGATCAGGAAATGGGTGCTTGATGGACACCTGACTGATTCTGCTCTCATTCTCTCCAACAACACCATAGAAGCTCATTGGAATTTCTATTGATTACTGACATCTAGTGGAACCCCTAGGCAGTGCAACCCGTGCCATAAGTCATTTGGAATTCTTTTGGACTCTGTTGAATACAGACAATCTCAGATTCTGACTTCCGGTTTGATTTCAACTCAGGATTTGCCTGCCAATATGAGTTCTGTTAATCTCAGAGAAATAATTCAAACAGTTTTAGAAACTTTGGAGTGTTTTCTATCCAATATTAATAATAATATGCAAATATTAGGAACTATGACTAAGGAGCAGGCCGTTTGAAATGGGCACCTTCATCCAAGCTACTCAATACTGCCCCTGCAGCCATAAGAAGTTAAAAAAGCCTACAAGCCCTCAGTCCAGCCTCTCTCAGCCTATTGCGGACAGTGTAAGCACTGATGGAGGATTGTGCGTTCCAGGTGTAACTCCGCAGTTGTTGCCATCCTGTACCTGTCCCGCAGGTGTGAGTTCGGATGTACCGATCTTGTGCAGGTTTTGGACACGTTGTCTGCCACTGCGAGGACGATCAGCTGTCCGTCCTGTCTCCCTGTAGCGCTGTCTTAGGCGTCTCACAGTACGGACATTGCGATGTATTGCCCTGGCCACATCTGCAGTCTCATGCCTGCTTGCAGCATGCCTAAGGCACGTTTCACACCGATGAGCAGGGACCCTGGCATCTTTTTTTGGTGTTTTCAGAGTCCGTAGAAAGGCCTCTAGGTCCTAAGATTTCGTAACTGTGACCTTAATTGCCTACGCCTGTAAGCTGTTAGTGTCTTAACGACCGTTCCACAGGTGCATGTTCATTAATGTTATGGTTCAAGCATGGGAAAGCGTTTAAACCGTTTATAATGAAGATCTGTGAAGTTATTTGGATTTTTACGAATTATCTTGAAAAAGGTCAGTTTCTTTTTTTTGCTGAGTTTATTCGAGTAAGCTTAGGGCTGGGCGGTATACCGTTTTTTGCTATATACAGGTATGATGCACGGACTGGTTTGGGTTTTTACTTTACCTTCTGTACCGGTATTTGAATGTTTGGTTTGTTAAATGTGATACGCAATGTGTAGCGTCCCTTTATAGTTTACTTCGCTACTGGAGTCATCTCTCTCCACTCTATGCCGCTTTCCACACAGACCTAGCCACGCCCCCTGTCACTTAAGGAGCGCATTTGATGTTCCACAATCAGGAGACACTTGCCTTCAGTCTGCATGGTCAATGCAGCATATGCAACACAGTTGATAACAACGATGCAGTTGTCACTTTGCTTCTTAATATAAATCTACTAGCATTCTATAGTTACACTATTAGCTTGTGTTTGTACATCTGTAAACAGCTAGTTTGTCTTTTCTTAGCAATTTGTTCCTAAATCTTTTTAGCGCTAATGCTAATCGCTAGCTAGCTAATAAATGTCCTGAGTAAGAGAGCTTAATTGGCTATGCAGCCTGATAATACCAGTGATTGCGTGACGTAATCAGCATGTTGTTTGGCAACGTGTCTTCTAAATAAAGAGGTAAACGCAAAGCAAGAATATGTTATTTACATGAAGTACTAAGAGAGAACATTCTATCTGCTATCTGAGCAGCTAACGATCGCTGCAGCTGTACATAGTCCATCTGTAAACAGCCCACCCAATTTACCTACCTCATTCCCTTACTGTTTTTATTTATTACTTTTCTGCTCTTTTGCACACCAGTATCTCTACTTGCACATGATCATCTGATGATTTATCACTCCAGTGTTAATCTGCTAAATTGTAATTATTGCTCCTATGGCCTATTTATTGCCTACCTTTTCATGCCTTTTGCACACAATGTATATAGACTCATTTTTCCCCCTACTGTGTTATTGACTTGTTATTGTTTACTCCATGTGTAACTCTGTGTTGTTGTCTGTTCACACTGCTTGCTTTATCTTGGCCAGGTCGCAGTTGTAAATGAGAACTTGTTCTCAACTAGCCTACCTGGTTAAATAAAGTGAAAAAAATTAAAATGGAGCCAAAGATTATAGGTCCCTAGGAAACGCCTATCAACACATTAGTTTCTACCCTGTCACAATAACTCCTCCCTGGCATTTTCATTCGTTGTCATGTCAAACAACACTGTATTAAAAGTGCCCACTATTATATTCTAACTATATAATTAGAATAGACATTCTATTCCCATGATTCCAACAGTTAACACAAGTGTTTTGCTCTAAATTACAAGTCAAATTGCAACATTTGGTTAAAATAAGGCCCAGATTACTTGCCCATATCGCGCTGCCCTACGTGGCAGTGTGGAAATGATCTCAAATGCAGAAATGGAAAATGATGACTTTTGGTGTTGAATTGTTTTATACTGTTCAATCAGAATGGAGAAAGACCCATTGAAATCACTTAGAATGTGTTTGTTGCCACCCTAGGGTCACGCACTACTCATAAAGCAAATGTAGATATTTTATTATTAAAAAACATAAAATGCTGTTGTACCGTAATAAATAAATAAATAAAATACTGTGATATAATATTTTGGCCATATCGCCCAGCCCTAAGTAAGCTATGTCAAGAATCCAGTATATAAATAAATATGGGGTGTTTTTTMTTTGTTTCACCTTTATTTAACCAGGTAGGCCAGTTGAGAACAAGTTCTCATTTATAGTCACACTGTAGAAATATTAGAATAAGCAACAACGTTTATTTGTCGAGAATACATTATTTAAATACACAGTTCAAACCCCCATGGGAAAATGGATAGAATTGCAGGAAATTGGCTTCAGGACTGCTGTCATTGTCAAGAGCAAGCTGCAACTACATTTGTATCAGGAATKAATTGCTTTTCTTAGATTTTCTCTCACATTATTGTATTAAATAAACCTCAACAGTAGTTTCTATTAATGTTAGAGCTGGGCGATATGGACAAAATTCAGTATATTTATTATGATATGGATTTCAAACAATAAATAGAACGATAAGTCTCACATTAATGTGCACCATAGTTACGTTTGTATACTTGTAACTGCTACTACTACTTTGATTGTAGTAGTTATCAAATRTCCCGTTAGGAATTGCCCAAATTAGCAGACTCTTTTCAAACTTCAYATTTTCTCTAGTATTGTAAAATGTATATGATAAGTGGTCAGTTTGGTTGATGTCGACATTTTTGGTTAATCATTCCAGCTCTAATTTATGGTATCATCTTTCTCCTTCTCCCTAATAGAGAGTGGTTATTGGCAGCTCTGCCCTCCCTCCAAGCCTGGCCTGCAGGGTGTGCTGAGCTCCAGCTTCCCCCCCTGCCCTGTCCCTCTGGTTCCCCCCGAAACTCGCCTGGCAGAGGGGGAAGCCCTGCACCGGCCCCTGGTCCCAAGCACCTCAGTGACAGACCTGTCTTTTCCAGGTGCACCCCCCCCCCCCCCCCCACCGGCCCCTGGTCCCAAGCACCTCAGTGACAGACCTGTCTTTTCCAGGTGCACCCCCTCCCCCCCCGCCACCCCCCAAACGCCACTGTCGTTCACTGTCCGTGCCAGAGGACCTTTCACGCTGCCGTTACACCTGGCGGCCCAGCGCTTCGAGGGTCTGGACACCTGTGAATCGTCAATGCCACAGTGGAGGGGTAGCCGGGGGGCCTTGTCCGCTTCGTGCTCCTAGCTCATCTCTAACCTCTTCACTACACTCTTCTTCAAGCCCCACATTCTTTAGCATTGCTCTYTCTCCTGACTCCCCACTGCCCTGGAATTTCCCATGGGACCCCAGTGACACTGCTGGAGGAGGCGCCTGCTGCTGTTTCTTCCACTCCCCATCATCATGCTCCTCTCCGTCCCCGCTMCACCCTCCCCTTCCTCCACAGCGACGCTTCTCTCTGTCACCTGTCCTTATCAGAGAGGCTGCCGCCCAGTTCCTGCCCCCGCCTCCAGTTCCACCCCATTGTGCAGCACCCCCTCCGGCTGTGCCTGCTTTGCCCTCCTCTGCCTGCAGCACCCCGTCCTCTCTTCGCCGGGCCATCCCCCCTCAGCTCCCTCGCTGCCACTCACAGCCCTGTGACCTGCTCCTTCTCAAACCGGGACTGAAGCGACGCCGTGACCCAGACAGACCATTTGCCCGGCCAGTACTGGATTTCACCAAGATGACTCAGGTAAACAAAAAATCATTAAGGGTCAGGAAATGAATAGAAATGGTTGCCGTATGTAGKTTGGTGGTGGAACATGCCATCTGCTAGCCAGAGGAAAGTTGTTAATTTGAAGGTTAAAGTGATAGTTGGATACAAAATGGAATACTGGTTTCCTTACCCTGTAAGCAGTCTATGGACAAGGTATGACAGCAATGCATGGGATTTGTGCCACAAAGCCTAGAACGTTAGCATTCGGAAACAWAACCAAAGCATGGATTCCTGTCATACATTGTCCGTAGACTGCATACCGGGTAAGGAAACCAATATRTAATTTGGGTGAACTATCCCTTTAAAAGTAGACTCAGCAAAATGAYGTTGCCACGAGCTGCACCGCAGATATTGAGATAAGCAAGATGCATGACTTTGCATTCATACAGTCACACACAGTATCTGCGCATGGACATGGGTAGCCAGGGCACCAAAACAGYGGAGAAGTTGAGCCTTGCACTAAAACCCCCCCAGTTGTTGTGGAAATTAACCCACTATGCTGTTTACYTTGTGCACCTMYGYCATATTGCTGAGTTGACCTTTAACCTTCATTAAATTAGACCCTTGTGCCTAATCTTAAATGTTTGTTCTGCTGGTCGAATATCCACTTCCCTACTGTTGCGGAAATTGACCCACTGCTGTTTACTTTCTGCATCTACTAGAGTTGTGCCAACATGAACGTTCTCCTAGTCTTATCTGTAAATTATCTGTAAATTGGATGATACTTGTGATCGGGAAAAACAAAAGTGTTTTAATATGCTAAGTATATGTTGGCAAAATACCTTCCTGCACGTTCTCACTGCAAAAATGTGTGTGTCCTCAATTTGCAGCAGGCAGCCAAGTTTGCTGTCACTCAGTCAGAATACGCATCAGTGTTTMATATTTTTTCTAGTGATGCACCGATATGACATTTTTGGCCGGTACCGATATCCAATAATTTCTTGCCAAGATAACCGATACTGATATTTAACATTTTAGCGGCATTTTAAGCATTCTAGTACAGTTAAATAGTTAACACACACATGGACGCAGCGGTCTAAGGCACTGCATCTCAGATCTCAGGGTCACTACAGTCCCTGGTTCAAATCCAGGCTGTATCTCATCCGGCCGTGATTGGGAGTCCCCTAGAGCGGCGCACAATTGGCCCAGCATCGTTCGGGCCGTCATTGTAAATAAAAATTTGTTCTTAACTGACTTGCCTAGTTAAAGGTTACACACACACACCACACTGACCAAAAAGTTATTTTGTTGGCATTTACGTATGTCCCCATTACCAGTAAAACCTAATCAAAACCTATTTCTTTCACTTACTTACTGTCCTGTTTCGTTSTTCATTTGTTCAGTCGTTTCATTCTCAACCAGGATTTCTRTGGAACGCTGTTTGGGTCTTTGYGTGWSAAAAAAAGATACACGTCAAATAACACGACATAATCTGTTTCAGTTGCTATAGCTAGCTAACTATATAGCTAGGTGTCATCTAAAATAACCCTAATTTATAAGATGGTTCTTATTTGATTAATGGTGGTCGGACCCATCTATGTGAAGCTAGCCACAATAAGGATTAGCCACATTAGTGGACTTGGCGGTTAGCCTTAAATAAAAGTATGGCATAATTCTACTATTTGTGTTAATTTGCATCACTGTCAATGACATACTTTTATTTTTGAAGGCAAACCGCAAATTCCACTCTTGTGCCTAATCCTTATTGTGGCTAGCTTTACAACACATTGTCCGGTCGAGCCTCACTAGCCAGATGAAGCTAGCTGGTTGCTCATAATGTTAGCTTTGGGCAACAGGGTTAAGTAGCTGGCTAACTATTTATTTTTATGAAATTAAGTTCAATTTCAATAGGTGAACAACTAGTGGCAACCTAGCTAATACTTACAAGGATTCCTAAATCATTGCTAAGAATAATGAAAATGCCTGCAGTTTCTACTGGTCATTGTTTTCAGGCTGGTTGTATTGGTGCTAGCTAGCTACCAAGCTAAAGCTAGCTACCGCAGAAGTTGCGGTCGAACAAATTATGCTTTATTACCAACGCGGTATTGTAAACGCATCATTCGTGGCTGGTGTTTGCTTGTTTGCAGACTTTTTTGTACAGCTTTTGACAGTGCTACTGTATCTTTTTGACAAGCAAAGACCCAAACGGTGTTCCATAGTATGTATGTGGTGTCGCTAATAGCAGTGACGCTATAACTCTGTAACTCCGGTAGGGCAACATCTAAAAATRGAGCACTTGGTAGTGTGTACCGGTGCTCGACCAGTTGGTGAAAGCCAACATCACCCACGACAGAGACCACCGGTGGATTGTCAAGGGCAATGAATTCCATTATCTTGGCTTTAATGGATTTTGCCTTTGAGTTGTCCCGCTGAAATGTTCTTACTTTTTCAAATGGCTGCTCGATCCACACAGCAGACATTGTGTGGGCTAGGTTAGGAATGCTGTGTCGTGTAGCGCAACATTTTACGTGGCATTATTACTTCATGTACCTACGTTATATAGGTATGCAATGTAGCTTTGACATCGGTTTTTAACATCAGCATTAACTAGACATTGAGCCGATACCGATGTTGGAATTTTTAGCTAATATCGGTCGATTCCGATATGTTCACCGACATATCGTGCATCCCTAATTTTTTTTCTCCCATACCCTTGCCTCGCTTGTTAGATATTATGCACATTGATAGCTTGATAGCAAACGTCTTCACCATGCAATTCATCATAGTAGCAGGCAGCAGCAATCTAAATTATCAGACCAAAGGAATAATTGATCAGGTGAAATTATGAAGCGAGTGGACAGCTACAACTTCACTATCCAATCAGAGCATACGGACAACCCTTCTCTTAGCAAACTAGCCAGTTGAGTTATTTAGATCACGTAAAACCTGACATGACTGACTGACATGAGAAAGATGCATGTTGGCACCCGAAAATGTCATTTTTTCCCCCCCAATCATGGATAATTACAAATAATACTCTGATCAAAATCGTATCCAGAAAATGTCCCATATCCGTTACGATACAAGCATTTCGCTACACTCGCAATAACATCTGCTAACCATGTGTATGTGACCAATAAAATTTKATTTGATACTCGTTTTGTCCGACTACTCACCACACCCCAAGCATCGACGTCATATCGCTGAGTCTGCCTTTAAGGCTGAGAAAGCATCCTTGTTAAGCTTGTCAAACCACAGTCTAACTGTACTGTAAGAAACATTCCCATTTGTCAGCGAGATGGACCATTTATTTTTATAACATCAATAGACATGCAGAGGCAACTTTCACCCATAACTCCATCCTTAGAATACAGACCATACCTGTGTATTATTGTTCTTGTTACCAATCGTTCCAGGCCACAGATGTCTTTTCTTCTGTTCCCATGCCCCGGGCRCAACCCCTGAGTGTGGTTAATTGTCAGGGTGCCAATGGCTCTCCCTGTAGGCAATGCCAGGCAAATGTTATACTGTACACCAAGACTCACTCTTGAATGGATTTGCATATAATTTGCATGCAGCTGCAAGAAAGTCTGGCGTCCCTTTTCAGTGCACTCACCCAGTCACTCCCTCACATAAAAAAAWAAAAAACATGGTACTTTACATTTTAAAAGTTGCAGGTTAATTTTCCCCGACTCATTTACATGTGGTATATGTACAACCGTTGTGTTCTGTTTAGGTTTAGAATAYTCTTTCAACAGCCACAGTCATTGGAGGAGCTTATTACAAGAGTTTTTGAGTCGGGCATACGAGACTAGGCTTACACCTACAGTATTTCGTAGTCCAGCCTGCTATATTCAAGTTGACAATACTATCCCAGTTAATTTWCAGGGAGATGTGGCATCATATTACCCTTGTTTCTATTGTTTGTCACATTTTTAAAAGAAAATCCTGAACTAGCTGAACTACTACACCCATGTTGTAAGAATCACAAAGATTTTATATGATGCTACATTTTTCCACTTCCTAAACAGTTATATCAACTTGATTTCRTTTGATTTAGGGTCGTTCCATAAGAGTTCAATTACTTTCTGACTGCACCCCTTTAGATTTGAATGAAACCTTCCATTCAAGTTTGCTCATGATAGAAGTGGTCAGAAAGTTACTTTTTGGACCTGAATGCCAAAATATTTAGRAGATAGAGGTGCTCAAAGTTGACCTGTTTTGCATWCCCCTCCCTACCATGAGATGTCATCCATGTTTTCATCACTGAAAAATATTTACATTGCTGCATCTCAACTGATGACAGTAAAATAGGCATTCTCTTGAATACCTGGTGGGTGTCATTTAATTCATGCAAACAGAATTCATAGAATGGACCTATCCCGTCAGACCACTGCAATTTAGCAGGTACACTATTGACATTTTATTTCATTTTTACGTTTCAATTACTATGCAAGCATGTATGTGGGACAATTTGAGGAAGCACTCCTTTACAAAACATAGACACMCCCCCTACTTTCTAAAGGCCTCCTATGGAAGAAATACATAATGTCTTTGTGCTATGGGAAGGAAGTAAGCAGGAACTAAATGAATTACAAACTACTAAACGAGAGCTCTGAATACCTCAAATTCACCATGCAGACTGATGAGAGAAAAGTATACTACCGGTACTTATGGATCATCAAAGAGTGATGCATTACACACAGACTTATACACAAAGCCCACAGACCGCAATACCCTGCTATGTGCGGATAGTATGCATTCCCTTCCCCTCATGAATGGTCTACCATATAGCCAGTTATGTAGGGTTAAACGAATCTGTGGCCACCAGACAGATTGACAGCAATGCTAAAATAAAAGACAGATAATTTCATTGAGAGGCTACAAGGACAAAACTCTTAACGCTGCAATGATGAAAATATCTCAAAAACCAAGAGAGGAATTACTTAACTCAACCAAAGAAGAAAAACAGCGCAACAGTGTTTTGCACCAAGTGTTTGGTGAAAATGAAAGCAATCCTGAAAAAGCACTGGCATATTCTGCAATCGGACAAAAATATCGCACACCTGTTCAAGGAACCCCCACTCGGTGGTCTATAAGTGTGGTCGCAATATTGGAGATGGCTTGCTGAGATCTGACCTGTACCCTGAGGCCACCAGACACTCTTGACACCCATTCCAAATGGGAACTACAAATGTGGCTCATGCGCACAGTGCAATAGCACTATAAAAACATCCAGGTTTAAAAATCCCTGTTAGGGGTATCATCTCATGCAAGACCAAGGGAGTATCTATCTCATCACCTGTTCATGTGGGAAAGCCTACGTAGGACAAATGAAAGGACAATTAAAACAACACTTAGCTGAACACCACAGCTCAATCAGGTGTAARAACATTGACTATCCAGTAGCAGCTCACTCTGTTGAAGCTATCCATCTTATCTCATCCCTCAAATACACAAGGCATTGAGCATGTTACTCTACCAAGGAGAGGAGGTAACATTGAGATCCTACTATTATGAAGGGAGGCTTACTGGATATCCTGTCTAAAAACATTGACCCCTAGTGGTCTGAATATTGATTTTGATCTCAGGCCCTTGTTCATAAGAGAGAATTGYTCACAAGTCTTATAAATTGATATATTCTTTCTACAGCTTATCAGCATACACCCAATATGTTCCCCCTGTTGATGATGCTTATTATGAATTATAGTTTAACCAAAAGATTACATGTAACAAAAAAATKTATGAAATAGGAAACAATTAAATATACTGAATAGGTGAAATTGAATTAAACGATGTTGATGCTAATACTATGTACAATATTTAATTGTTTCCATATAACAATAGCCTAATATATTCAATATGCTATAAACTATTGTTTTTGCTTTTTAAAGTTTCCCTCAGTTCATTCTAATGAACTTAATAGTTATGACACAACTGTCATTGGTTGCACTAATTGCACTGTTTGTCTACATAACCTGGTTCAAGCATTTATGACATTACCCTGAAGGCACAGCGATGCCGAAACGTTGGTGATTTACCCAATAAATTACTGGGAGTTTATATATAGTGTGCAACTCTCTTTATGTTTATAGSTTATAGTTTATTTGCCATTTACTCAGCACTTCTACATAAAATAATTTTCTCTGGGTGTGCGCCAGCTCATGTTTTTATTCTAAGTTTCAATTACTACCAGAAAGATGACCACCAGTCCACCCACCGTTGAATGTCAACATGAATTAAAATCTATATTCTGTTATATTTCTATGATTTCAATAGGTTTCCTATGGAAGATTGACAGTTTAATTTAAAACAATGGATATTCCCACTCAAGTCAACGTTATCTGATGTGTGGACCTTCAACCATCTTTGTGGTACCGTTTGAAAGTTGAAATTACAATTTYATTCATGTTTTAGTTAATTTATCAGCCAAAACATTAGCTACAGATTGTAACACCAGATATTGTGATTTTTAACCCCCAAAAATGGKTATCCATTATACTGGGAGTTACAGATTAGGTACTGTTTGGTGTAGCACAGAGAATTTTCGACCAACCTTGGCGATACTGTCTTCATCCTCGATTTGTGGAAACAGGAGTTTAATAAAATGTCCTTGTCTAGTTGCAGGCTGTCCGTAGAAAATTGAATTTAGCAAACTATTAAAATATATTTTTTGCTCCATGAAGAAATCTGACAATGTGTAYGCCGCCATCTTGTATATTTCAAGTTTTCTCTCATTGATTGAGATGGGTTTTTAGGTAATTTATGTAAAGAAATTATCAAATAGTTTGACAACCCTGTTTGTATGCTTTCAAATGATAACAAACTCAAACGTTTGTCTTTTTCGGTCATGAAGACATGGATGTGTCATGGTAGGGTGAGGTATGCAAAATGGGTCAACTTTGAGCACATCTATCTCCTGAATGTTTTGGCATTCAGGTCCAAAAAAGTAACTTTCTGACCACTTCTATCCATGGGCAAACATGTATGGAAGGTTTCGTTCAAATCAAAAAGGGGTGCAGTCAGAATGATTGAAATCATATGGAWYWRYCCTTTACCTATTTCTGTATCATGAACAGAGAACATGTGGTTTGAATGTAGACCGCTCTTGTCTTTTCTAGAGAGGGATGATACATGTGTAAACAAGGCCTTGTTCTCTCTCTCAAATGTTTCTCCTATTTGTGTCTTTTCAGACTCGCAGTACAGACCCCTTGAGTGGTATGGAGCGTGGAAGGCTGGCTTGTGGAGGGGATGTTTGCATGGGCTTTGAGCCTTTTTTGGGGGACTTCAGAGGGTCGTGTTCACCAGAGGGGCTGGGAAGGACAAGCATTGGTCCTCTAAGCGAGAGTGACGAGGAGGGGGAAGAGGGGGAGGAAGACCCTGATCGAGAAGAGTGTCAGCCGAGTATCTTTGAGAGGGATTGTACAGAACTAGATTTGAGCCTAATTGAAGAAAATTAAAATGTTGTTAATTGGAGACTGTTTTCCTCTTTACCGCCAGCATTCAACACTCCACTCCCAGCCCTGCTATACTTCATCGGCAGGGCTCTCAGGAACATGACTTCTCTCTCATGKGAAGAGCTGGGGTATATATAATCTCATTGACAATGGTCATGATTTGACTACTACCAATAATAACAATTAATTCAGGTAGCCATGGATGCTGTCCTTCCATCAGAGTACATTCCAGAACCAGTTGCTGAAACATTGTGAATAATCTGAATGCTGGAGATGCCAGCTATTCCCATAGTGTCTGTTGGATGTCTTCATAACGCACCCTCAGACTGATGGAATTTTGGAAGACTAACAAGCTTCTGGTCACTTGCTTTCTTTTACATGACTTTTCTTTTAATTGTATTTTTGTTGGTGCAGTAGTAAGAATAGACTTGAATGATGGTGGTGAATTGAATATCTGTGTTTTGTTCAGTTTGATGCAAAAGGGCAGTATGTCATTGCTGTTTTCTTTCTGCTGTCCTGTTATTTTCTGTTAAACAATCCATATGATTCAGCATAAGCCTTAAGACACCTTTTTTTCTGTAAACAAAAAAATACAACTATGAAAAGGTAATGAATTGTGTAGCTGTTGCTATTAGTCTTTCATTGTTTATTTTCTGCTGTTTTTTAAAATATTATCTATATGACTCATCTTCTGAAAATAGAGATGTATAGACATTGATAATGAATGCACTGTTTGACAAGTTAACCTAAAAATGGAAGCAACCACTGTATTCTGAGGGCACATTGTAATATTGTATTATACAGCGATCATTTGTTGAAAACAAGTTGTGTAAAGATGGTAGCTGGGAGACCTGGGGCAGGCCATTGCTGTCTTTTAGACATGTTTTTTTTTATTGTATGTGTTAAAAAAGATGGCAATTTCGAACTCAGTTTGTGAATAAATAAAGTTTATTGGAAATTATTTTACAAGGAAAGGAAAGTGTCCAGTGAGCTTTTTTGAAATAATGTGTGTGTAGTGCATGCATGTCAGGTATCTGTCCACATCCACCATGAATGGGTAGCCCCCAACCATCACTGACCACAATTAGTGGCGGTGAGTGATGGCCCATCATGCCATGACATCAAGATATCCTCAAGTAGCACAGTAAGAGTCCACTCTTGTCCTGTCTGTGACTGCCCTCCACTAGATTCACTGGAACTGTAGCGATTAAATTGGGCAATACATGGAAAAGGGAAGTAGCAACCTGCCTGTGGTTGAGAATACATTATGATCTTTGCCATCTTGAAAAAAATGAATCGACCTCAAATGTGGTCCCTGAGCAATCGGGCGGATGGTGAGTGTGCGGCTTGCCAGATGCAATACTTCCTGTGTTACGTGAAGGCGCCACACTCAACTAACAGTGCTTTATATAGGATTTTCTTCATTCTGTGACTCGTCTGTCACCTGACTCCTCTAAACAAACTGTTTGGATTCATGACGAGCGGATCAGTGGGAAGACAACTAATTTTGACCCCACAGCACTAAGAATAGAACCTGCACTATTTGGTAATGAATGAACCTTAGCTAGCTACCAATTAGTGGTCTGATCTGATCCAACAGCTACAATGTTACTGCTCCGAAACGTTAGTCGTATTATTCTATTGAAACAAAACATTGTTTTTCGCCGCTTGAACTTGTGTGTTGATGTATGCTTGTAATTTATCAGCGCTAGCTAGTTATTATTAGCTTACTAGCTAGCTGATAGCTTTGTAAAACAGGCCTGTTTTCGCGAACACTCACGTTTGCCTGGTGTTCGGTACGCTAACTAGCCATGTTAGCCACACGACTTTCTTGGCTACTGACTTTGAATTGTTAGGCTAGCTAACTACTTTTTAGTTTGCTGACGATGGCTAGTTAGGCTGCTAACAGTTATCTAACAACATTTAGCCAGCTACAGTACATAGTTAACGTTAAAGTTTGTATATTGCTTACTGCTTAGCTATTTAGCTAACGTTAGCTACTTATAAACTGAAGCTTCAAAGTGTTTTACGTATTAGCTAGCTAGCTAACGTTAGCTAAGAAGCCAGAATAGTGTGAAAGTTAATATGGAAATGAGTTGGGTAGTTAGCCCCTAATTGTCTGTGTTGGCTCTTGCCAGCAGTCATGCTAGCTAGGGGGGTTAACTAAAATAGTTAGTTAGCAAAAAAAAATCTAAGCAGAGTTAAGTAAACAACTTTATTAGCCATAGCTACGACTAGTCGCGTGGCTAGCAACTTTATGAATTAGTAGCTAAGCCTGTCACGTAACTAATTTATCTAAATATTGAAACGCTGTTAATTTTATTAGGCTTACATCGGTACACATTGTTCCCCAGGAAGTGTTTTGACTATTTGTCTTGTGTACCTCACAGCTAAGCCTTTGGTCTGTTTGTGCTTTGGCTGGGGTGAAAAACGCTGATGGCTCTCATGGATAAGCACAAAGTCAAGCGCCAGAGGCTGGACCGCATTTGTGAAGGTCAGTACATACTTTTTACCATATCACGTTAGGGRCTGACAATCCACGTGTACAAGCTTCTGTAGCTAACTAACATAGCTAAGGATTCTTGAAAATTTTGTATTTTTTTATCCAATGTAGAATGCCCGGATGATGGACCATAGACATAAATAGGTGATGGACAGCATGAAGTTGTGCTTGACTTCATTATGGCAGACAATGGGAGCGTTCCTCTGCCCAKGCGTTACTGACATGCCAGATCTTACAACGCCTGGATAGTTATTTTACGTATCAGCAAACCACATATGTTATAGCAATCTGTCAGTTGATRAAACAGTTGATGAAGTGGCACGCAACCATTGGTTAATGCATGCAGCATCTGAGCAGGGGAATGCGACCAGTGTTATACTCTGTCCAATGTGTGAAGGGAAGGGTTTTCCAATGATTGATTGAATAACAGCTCTAATTCCATAATCGACAAAAGAGCGAGGGTGCCTGCCTGTGGTCCTTCATGTTGCGTTTGTCAAGTCATCACTGGCTGTTTAGGTTACATACATTGATAAAAACAGGAGTGCATTTGGAAAGTATTCAGACCCCTTCTCTTCTTCCRYATTTTGTTACATTACAGCCTTTTTCTAAAATGTTTTAAATAAATAGTTTGAGAAAACTATCTACACACACAATACCCCATAATGACAAAACAAAAACATTTTGTTTGAAATTTTAGCAAATTTATAAAAATAAAAAAAACATACCTTACTTACATAATTATTCAGATCCTTTGCTATGAGACTTGAAATTGAGCTCAGGACTGTCCTGTTTCCATTGATCATCCTTGAGATGTTTCTACAACTTGATTGAAGTCCACCTGTGGTAAATTCAATTSACATGATTTGGAAAAGCACACSTGTCTTTTATATGGTCCCACAGTTGACGATGCATGTCACAGCAAAAAAAAACAAGCCATGAGGTTGAAGTAATTGTCCATAGAGCTCCGAGACAGATTTGGGAAAGAGTACCAAAACATTTCTGCAGCATTGAAGGTCCCCAAGTGCACAGTGGGCTCCATCAATCAGCTGCTGGGTTTGCTGTTATTTACAGAGGTTTGGAACTCTTTCTTATTGGTCTATTAACTAAAACTCCATCCCCAGGCTGAAATTTCAGGGGGTCTTTTCAAACTGCTCTTACACTTAAAGGGCATTATCATAATTTTCACAATTCAACAGTATTATTCCAACCTCATAGATCTATTTAMATATATCCACACTATCTACTACAGAAAATTCAGTTTTGAAAGCACTGTGCCTTTTCAAGGGTTTACATGTGGTTATGCTATGTTTTATTGTAATTTTTTCTTCAATAGCTTTTGGCATATTATGCACTTTATTATTAATCTAGTTTACTGCATATCAAGTAGCAGCCTAGCTGCTCTTAGCAACGTGGGTATATTTACATACACTAGCGTTGCTTTCTATTGTATTGGGTTGCACAAAAACAGTCTGCGGGAAGCCAATTCCATTTCAACTTACTGTGCCAGTGGGCARGAGGGTTGGTCATTATGGGAATTTGAGACAAAATATCTAAAGGATCGTATTATTAAACAGACTTTCCAAACGTGGATCTGTTGTAGACCCACCTCTCTGCTTACCTMGGTGTCAAAATAAGTCCCCCAAAAGTTATTCCTTTTTTGTCCACAAATGGCGCACATGCAGGACTACCTAACCTAGCGTCTCAATGCTAATAAGCTTTGTTTTGGTTGGTTAAGGCTGAATTGTTCCTCCCTCTGATTGGAGCAGGGGGCAGGCAGAAGGAGGAGGGTGTTTGCCTGGGATTGTGCCAAGCGAAAGCATTCTGACAGTAGCTGTAAGTGGAGAAGGAGAGGAAGAAAGGCTGGTCAACTGCAGCATGCAAGGTTAGGAGGATGAATGTCTTGTTTTTCTGGGACGAGAGAGGGGAAGCAGGGGTAGATGGATAGGACAGAGTACAAATCTGCTATTTGGTTTAGCATTTTTGTCCTTGGGGTCTCTTCTGGTATTGTGTGTGAGAGAGAGAGAGTGCTCTGGAGCTTGTGTGGCAGGGGGCTGGGTGGGGTCCTGCAGCATTATCAGCCACCCCTCCCTGCGAGCTCACTTACACCCACAGTGGCAGRCGGAGGGGGAGAATGAATGAACGCTGAATKAATTGCATTGTGTGCATGGCCYTGCTGCCGGTCAGACCAGGCTTTCCACACACACGCACACATGGTCATGCACACACACTGCCWGGCGTCTGTCTCCAAGACCATATGGTGCATGTGTGTTGCCAGCTCTGCTATCTTTCTGTCGTGCACCTTTTTGTTGTTGTTGTCTTTAGGTTCATTTGTAATCATGACTTTGTTTTGTATAGATAGAAATGGGTTATTTTTGTAGGTTTGGTGAGCGCTCTGCTTTTGTTGTGTGTTTATATTCTGCTCCAATCGCCTGTGAAGATTTGTCAGACTAGCGCCTTATTACTGCTATGTTTCATTTTCTGGATCAGATTAGAATGAGCCAAAAAAGCAATTTATTTTTCCATGACTTGTCCTTGAGGAGGAATGATGGAATTTGTTGGCAAACAGAACAGTAATCTGTACTTGGAGCCTTCATATTAAGCAAAGGAAGGAATTGACAGTCACAAGTGTCGTGGTCTGTGTGCACGCAGTGCTGTTGCTTTGAGTACTGCATTCTCGTCTCTTTAAAGAATCAATAATGTCTAGGCTTCTCTTTGAGAAAAATAAAATTGTAGCTTCACGAAAGGCCCCTTGTGTGCCTGTTAATTCCATTTTCACTTGTGTTTAGTGTCATGATTTMGAAAGACACTGGTAATTGCTATTTTTTTTGCTTGTCATTCAGAGTTTTCTGCTGTCTCTACTTGGCACTCTGGCCTTAACGTTTTAGAATTGCGCTATTGGAGTGGGTTGGCATTCTACTGCCCTTTAAGGATTAGCAGAGTTAAATTGCTGCATTACTTTAGGGGATTTCTCAACTGTTAATGAATTATCTTCCAGCTATCTCTTAGGGATGGGCATKGTTATTCGAATATCCAAACTGAAATTAGTATTTGATTACTCGGAGACTAGTCATTTTTGAAGACAATAAAAAATAAGGCCTATTTTTAACAATGAAAAGGCTTAGTTTAAAATGAAATACAATTATCTGTGATGTTGCTATATAGCCTACAAGGATAGACCATGACATAAAAAATGTACAACAGTTTGAGTGYGCCCCATAAAAAAGACGCACAGGTAGCCTACACACATTTCACACGTGTCGCTTGTTGTTATTGTCGTTCAATCGAAGCAGCGCTGCAGTGAAAGGCGCCATATGAGCAAGTGAAATTGGGTATTTCTAAATGGAAATACAATGACATAATTATTTTKGGCTAAATTAGGAGTAGCTACAATGATTGATTAACAAACAGCCTGTTGTTTCATATGAATGGAGTTGTTRGGAGTCAAGTACAGGCAGCACAGCAACATAGCCTCTACTGTAGCTAGCTAGCTTCTTTACAAATATCTGATGAAGTTAAGACGGGCACTACCAGATGGTATACATAATCTATGGCAACAACACGTTTGACTAGCGCAAGTCGGTTTGGCTACTCGCTTGCTCTGCCATACACCCTCACCGGCCCCTGCCACTCCAGTCGTGCTAGCAAGTCTCAATTGAAGTACCAAAAAAAAGACATGCTTTATTACATGTGTTTCGACTATCCAGGTATCTTAAATATCATGACATCTGCGAATGTAAAAAGGGTTTTAATAAATGTGATTATTATTCGAATAGTGAAATAATTTCAAATGCCCATCCCTATTATCTATCTTTGCTAATTTAGGTGTACGTCGTATGTACGTTTATTTATGAGATGTTTGTGGCGATAGGGCTGGCAGGCAGGCTGTGTATTGTTGCAGAAGGGSAGGGGTTTCTGCCTCCAGACATAGACATTTAGGTCATGATAGCTCAACAAGCCTGTGTCCCCAACCGCACCCTTCTGCTAATCTGCTGGAGGAGTCTCCCCTGATGAGGAGTGGTCTGGTGGGGGTTGGAGGACTGCCTTGTCTGTATTTGAGAATGGAGCAGACAGCTTTGTGTATTGTGTACTCTGAAATGGCAATTTTTATATATAGTGCATTCGGAAAGAATTCAGACCCCTTGACTTTATCCACATTTTAAGTTGCAGCCTTATTCTAAAATGGATTACATTTTGGCCCCCCCCCCCCCCCCCCCACACACACACACACACAAATACCCCATAATGAAAAAAGCAAAAGCTGTTTTTTAGAAATAAAATAAACTGGAATATCACATTTACATAAGTATTCAGATCCTTTACTCAGTACTTTGTTGAAGCACCTTTGTCTGCGATTACAGACTCGAGTCTTCTTGGGTATGATGCTACAAGCTTGGCACATCTGTATTTGGGGAGTTTCTCCCATTCTTCTCTACAGATCCCCTCAAGCTCTGTCAGGTTGGATGGGGAGCGTCGCTGCACAGCTATTTTCAGGTCTCAAGATATGTTAGATCGGGTTCAAATCCGGGCTCTGGCTGGGCYGCTCCAGGACATTCAGAAACTTGTCCCGAAGCCACTCCTGCGTTGTCTTGGCTGTGTGCTTAGGGTCGTTGTCCAGTTGGAAGGTGAACCAACGCCCCAGTCTGAGGTGCTGAGCACTCTGGAGCAGGTTTTCATCAAGGATCTCTCTGTACTTTRCTCTCTTAATCTTTCCCTCGACCCTGACTAGTCTCMMAGTSCCTGCCGCTGAAAAACATCCCCACAGCATGGTGCTGCCACCACCGTGCTTCACCGTAGAGATGGTGCCAGGTTTCCTCCAGACGTGACGCTGGCATTCAGGCCAAAGAGTTCAATCTTGGTTTCATCAGACCAGAGAATCTTGTTTCTCATGGTCTGACAGTCCTTTAGGTGACTTTTGGCAAACTCCAAGCGGGCTGTCATGTGCCTTTTTACTGAGGAGTGGCTTCCGTCTGGCCACTCTACCTTAAAGGCCTGATTGGTGGAGTGCTGCAGAGATGGTTGTCTTTCTGGAAGGTTCTCCCATCTCCATGGAGGAACTCTGGTACTCTGTCAGTGAAACCTGAAAATAGCTGAGCAGCGACTTTCCCCTTAACACTAAGTGATTTTAAATGTAAAGCAATTTGAAACATTTAAAAACAATGGTAACCTGGGTAGAGTTCGGGTAGTAATAACCATCTAGGCCACTCAGGAACAGTCAATGTCTTCTTGGCAAGCAACTCCAGTGTAGATTTGACCTTGTGTTTTAGGTTATTGTCCTGCTAAAAGGTGAATTCCTCTCCCAATGTCTGTTGGAAAGCAGACCGAAACAGGTTTTCCTCCAGGTTTTTGCCTGTGCTTAGCTCCATTCAGTTTTTTTTTTTTATCCTGAAAAACTCCCGTCCTTAACAATTACAAGCATAGCCATAACATGATTCAGCCACCACTATGCTTGAAAATATGTACAGTGGTACTCAGTAATGTTTTTTAAATTGGATTTGCCCCAAACATAACACTTTGTATTCAGGTCCAAAAGTTAATAGCTTTGCCACTTTTTTTTTTATTTTTCGTTATTACTTTATTGCATTGTTGGAAACAGGATGCATGTTAAGGAATATTTTTATTCTGTACAGGCTTTTATTTTTTTACTCTGTCAATTAGGTTAGTATTGTGGAGTAACAACAATGTTGTTGATCCATCCTCAGTTTTCTCCTATCACAGCCATTAAACTCTAACTGTTTTAAATTCACCATGGCCTCGTGAAATCACTGAGCGGTTTCATTCCTCTCCGGCAACTGAGTTAGCAAGGACACCTGTGTCTTTGTAGTGACTGGGTGCACCACAAAGTGTAATTGTTAACTTCACCATGCTCAAAGGAATACTCAATATCTGTTTTTTTTGTATTATTACCCATCTACCAATAGCTGCCATTGTTTGCGAGGCATTGGAAAACGTCCCTGGTCATTGTGGTTGAAATTCACTGCTTGACTGAGGGACCTTACGTTTATCTGTATGTGTGGGGTACAGAGATTTAGGTAGTCATTCAAAAATAATGTTAAACACTATTATTCCACACAGTGATTCCATGCAACTTATGTGTTAAGCAACGTTTTGCTCCTGAACTTAATTAGGCTTGCCATAACAAATACCTTTTAACTCAAGACATTTTGGCTTTTTATTTTGTTTTAATTTATAAAAATGTTGAGAAACATAATTCCACTTTGACATTATGGGGTAGTGTGTGTGTAGGCMAAAGTTTACGGGTGTGAATATTTTCTGAAGGCACTGTATGGTATGTTTGGGCCATTTTATTGTGTTCTCAATAAACCCMAAAATGTTAAGCCATCATTGGGCATTATGTAGCAGTTATTTATTGAAATACTGACATTTTGAAACCTGTCCTTTTTGGCACCATGGATCTAAGTTTGTGGGAATTTTGGAATACTGCTGCCTTAGAGTGTAATAGGTTAAATTTGCAATGACACTATAACTTTGAGACACATCCTGGCTTTTTGTAGATGTGTTGTGGTCATCATAAAGGGATTTTGCAAAAATGGGTTACCTCTGTCCATGCTGGACATAATGCATTCATATGGGATTTTACTTAGTGACGTGTAYAGGGCAGGTTTCCTGTCGCGTTTCTTAAGTGACACAGTATATCATCATATTGTATATAATTGTAATCCCTAGACTTCAGTGAACACTTAAATCATGTTTTTAGAGTGTAAAATGTAACTTTGTATTTAATACATCACTTTGAAAGTGAAAATATAATTATTTTACAGCAATCTCTGATGGGTTTTCATTGTTACGATCATAAAGAACAAAACAAATGACGTATGTTTTTGTTGGTTTTATTGATTGTGTTCCCCAATCAATCTTAAACATGCAGATGTTGAGGAAACTGTGGAAATTGACAGTTTGGCCTATGTGATCATGTAGATGGTCTATCTGATTGACGCTATAGAAAGGAGACATGGGGGGGATCCCATTTGACATTGCTGAAATTGATTTGTTGTATTTATCTAGGCATTCGCCCCCCGATTCTGAATGGGCCRATGCACCCGCGGCCCCTGGTGGCTCTGTTGGATGGGCGTGACTGCACCGTGGAGATGCCTGTCCTGAAGGACGTGGCCACAGTGGCCTTCTGTGATGCCCAGTCCACCCAGGAGATCCACGAGAAGGTAACCAACGATCTCTCCCAGCACCACTACTCTCCTATACACCTCTAAGTATCTATCAGCACTTTTTTTAAAGTTGGGAAATGGATGCTTCATGAACCTGTCTGTTGTTTTTGTGGTGGGGGGCTATTTCCAACTCAATGGAGTTAGGGAATGTATTTGCTCTTTTAATGCGATGGTAGAATAAGAATATGTTTGAACTCGTACATTCTCTCCCTGGTGCTTCAGGTACTGAATGAGGCAGTGGGCGCCCTGATGTACCACACCATCAGCCTTTCGCGGGAAGACCTGGACAAGTTCAAGGGCCTGCGGATCATTGTGCGAATTGGCAGTGGCTTTGACAACGTGGACATCAAGGCTGCGGCTGAACTAGGTTGGCTACTGGATCAATACTTTGCTTCACCTCCCATCTCTTTTTCTCCTACCTACTACACCCATCCATCCATTCACCTCAATATGTATCGTAACTAATCGCTGTCTCCTTTGTGCTCTGTCCCCCTCAGGTATAGCTGTGTGTAATGTGCCTGCGACATCAGTGGAAGAGACGGCGGACACGTCCATCTGTCTGATCCTGAACCTGTACCGCCGCGTCACCTGGATGCACCAGGCTATGAGAGAGGGCACCAGGGCTTCCAGCGTGGAGCAGATCAGGGAAGTGGCCAGCGGAGCTGCCCGCATCCGGGGAGAGACGCTGGGCATCATCGGCCTGGGTGAGGAGGGAAATTGATCTTGTCTTAGCGAGGGCTCTCTGCAAGTGCAGTCATCATAGGACACATAYGTTGATTCAAGTTTTCTGATGTGATCTGTTTCGAAGTTGCAGTGTATTTAAAAAAAATAATTATAATAATTATTATTATTATTGGTGTCCTCTCAGACCATTTTAATGTATATTTAAAGTAAATCATTTTTAGTTTTCTGAGAAGTAGTGAGAGGTTCCTCTGACCGCTACGCCATCCTCCAGTCTGAGTGTATCTTGTGGCGCAGGGCGAGTGGGCCAAGCTGTAGCGCTGCGGGCCAAGGCTTTTGGCTTCAGTGTGATGTTCTACGACCCCTACCTGCCAGACGGAGTGGAGCGCTCTCTGGGCCTGCAGAGAATGGCCACCCTGCAGGACCTGCTCATCCACTCTGACTGTGTGTCACTGCACTGCAGCCTCAACGAGCACAACCATCACCTCATCAACGACTTCACCATTAAACAGGTATAAGACACACGCCCACTACTGTTGCAAGGTATACCGACGCTTCTGTACTTTTTCGATACTCTTAACATGGAAAAACGGTTCGGTACTAGAATTTGTTACTTTCGGGTAGTTCTCTCAATTGCGGATCTATCAGTCCAGTCGACCCCTTATTATAGCGTGCACCGTGCCTGCTCCACTTCCGCCTTGATCACACCGATAGCGTCGTTGTCACATCTGGATATGTGTGCAACAAAAAGTTCAACATTCACCTTCTGGTACCATTTCTGTCAAGCCGCCTACGCGTACAGTTTCACGCATACGTTCGATAAATCCAACATATGCACCACACAGAACGCACTGTAACTGCCTCTGCAACGCAATGCTGCAAAGCAAACGCAGATTTCCATTGGAAATGAATGTACTTCTGGTGTACCGAAATGCAATGAYGCTGTCGGTGTGATTGAGGCGTTAGTCATTGCTAGCCTGCACTGGGAGTCTGGGCTGCATCATGTTAGCTCCCCCTCATGCGGTCTCCTCGTTTCTGCCAAAGATGATCAGCGAACAGACTGCCTCGTGAATGACGTCAGAACTGGTTAAAGAGACGGCGCACATTTTTTGGAAATAATCTACTTCTATGCAAATGTTGATCAGTACAATCAAATAAGTCCCAAATGGAAGGGAAACAGATTGTCATCTGTAGCCCCATGAAATCAGGCAAAACAAACTCCACTCAATGCATGCACACCTATTGAGAATGCATTTACCTGTATTGTGGCTAGGCCTAGGCTACATCTTGATTTACCCAGTTTAGCAATAGAGATGTACCATTCAAATAAATGATTACCATTATGTATTTGTATTAGTAGAAACAAAGTCTAATTGATTTATGCATACTTGGCTGTCTCTACCGGGGTATCAAGTATTGTGATACTAAACCTGGTATTGAAATCAAAGTAGAAATTCTGGTATTGTGACAACCCCAACACACACGTGTACACCATTTCTGCCACCCACAACACCCTCATTACCAATGTGTTATTTTTGTCTGCATGGCTTGCTGACTGATCTGTCGTATGTGCAGATGCGTCAGGGAGCATTTTTGGTTAACACGGCTCGCGGGGGCCTGGTGGATGAGAGGGCCCTGGCCCAGGCACTGAAAGAGGGCAGGATACGGGGTGCTGCCTTGGACGTACACGAGACAGAGCCCTTCAGGTCAGCTTCCTCCCAGCCCACAGGCACTTATAGCCTCTTCATCCTGCTTATTGCCCAGTCATTTTAAACGTGCAAACAATAACTGGTTTGACGGTTGTGATTCACCATTTTATTTTTATGAACACCCCCTTGCACACACTCTTTAATCTGTCTCACCGGTCTGTTTATCTGTACTTCTCCAGCTTCTCTCAGGGCCCATTGAAGGATGCCCCCAATCTGGTTTGCACTCCCCACGCATCCTGGTACAGTGAGCAGGCGTCACTCGAGGCGCGGGAGGAGGCAGCTAGGGAAGTGCGCCGGGCCATCACAGGTATTCAGTTATGCAAGCCTCGGTGTATATCGGCATATTTATAGGCGTTAGGCACATACACTAGGATCCAATGMTACATTTCTGTGCAGAGTGAACAACAGTCGGTCCACGTGAGACTTGGCACAGTAGCCCTAACCACTAAGTGATATAGTTTATCTATCACAGCACACAAGTTGTTTTGTAGTCCATCCCAAAAAACCTTATCAAGAGTTGTCATTAAGTAGACTTTGATCAGTTTGACTGTTGTGGTGTTTTTTTCCCAAACAGGCCGCATCCCTGACAGTCTGAAGAACTGTGTGAACAAGGAGTATCTGATGGCAATGCCCCAGTGGCCTGGCATGGACCCTGGGGCTATGCACTCGGAACACAACGGAGTTACTGATTACAGGTACAACCATGCTTTGTGGAGACTGTTAAGAGGGACAGTAAGCACCTGTAGGTAATACATGAGTGACAGTAAAGACAGCTCCAGGTATTGATGACATCTGGCTTGTGTTATATGACCCTAGAAAGATAATTCCGTATAATGCTATTGTAATTCTTCTGTCTCAACTCTTCATTTGTCAACAGGTTCTCTACTGGTCTAGTGGGAGTGGCAGCAGGAGGCCTGACGGGGGCAGGCGCTGCAGTGGAGGGAATTGTTGCAGGGAACCTGGCTATGGCACATGGGATTGCCCCCGTGTCCCGACCTCCCCACACACCGTCGCCGGGGCAACCCTCTAAAGCAGAAACAGACAGAGACATGCCAACGGACCAGTAGCCAGCTGTCACAATTTCCCCTCTGGTCCAYAACATTCCGTCATCACTCTTCATGTTCATGCAAGCAGATACACTAGTATTGAGGTCCATTCTGACCCAGCTTTGGTCCCATCCAACAGAACAGAATCCTTCACGAGAGACCAGTCTGCATAGACTCCCTACACTCGTCCTCTTTTCTCTCATCCAGAAAGCAATAAGTGGATTACTCAAGGATTTTTTCCAGTTTGCTTTTAAACCCCTCTGTGTCTGACTTTCCTGTGGCTCAGTGTTTTTGTAAATTACTCCTTTACGGAGAGAAACCTGTTAATGTTTTTCCTGTATTTTTTTGTTTTTTTTATATCAATTGCTGTTTGACATGCTATAAAGTGAAGCATGAGTCTGGAATGGTATAGAAGATGAATAACATTTTTTCCACTRCTATTTGTTCACAAACCTTACAAAGGATTTTATATTATTGGGCTCAATACATTTCTAGTTATCACAATAAACGTGTGGCTCTGACTTTTTATGAGCTTTTTGATGTGAATTTAATAATATCGCAAGATATGCCTCTGCGGATAAGGAAAATACATACAGTATACAATGTTTGTCAAGACCACCACCTACACTTATTTTCTCTGTTGGTCTTGGAATATTGTCRTGATTAAATGTATAGATCTTCTGCACATCCTTGTGGTTGCCAAGACTAGAGGGACGGCGGTCTTCTTCCCTTTCTATTTCCTTTATATGTTACCTTTTGGATATGAATACAACATGAAAACTATATCTTTGCCAAGTACTCAAATGATCTATCYTCCTTCACAGCACTCCAGTATCAACATTGCCCCTCAGTGTCTGCTGTCATTGATGCTATAATTTTGGGTGTTCATCTTGTGTGCTGCAGGCATTGAAACTTATTTTAACTGTATGGATGGATTCCATAGTGGCTGTCAATGTCAAATGGAATGGAGTAATGAGGCTTCAAGACATTAGTCTGTCACATTTGCAMGGATGATGGCATCCTAGTAAAATGTGTCCACACCCATAGTAATATTTGTAAGGRGGCAGGAGCCCAGTTGATGTTGGTTTAGTTCAATGTCCTGACCACATCAGGACCACTTCTGTTTGTTTTCTGCTCTGGGTGAACCTAGGGCTCACTGCTGTGTTTGTGTGTGCGCCAGGCACGCATCTGTGGCTTGGTCGCAGGGTTGTACACAACCATATTCAGAACATTTGACGACCGGAGGACAGCGGTTCATTACTACTAAATGAATTCGAGAAGTGATTAGATGGCTTAATTTCGTAATCGTCTTAATCTGAATTAATGCTTGGTACTTTRGCTGGCTTCCGGGTTAAGCGGGCATTGTGTCAAGAAGCAGTGTACCTGTGGACATAGACCGAGGAATCCGTGGCAGGGATGTCCAATCTGTTTACTGACTATCAAGGCAGGTATAAGAACAGATGAAGTGGAAAATCGGGGGTATAATTTTGGGTGTGTACTTAGCATTGCAGTCCGATGTGGGTAATGAAGTCCCTTAGTGTATAAGGTCAGTAATTCCGATATGCTAGTGGCAAAGCCATACCACCCCCCCCCCTACACACACACACACAAAAAGTAGTCTGGGTACCAGTCTGTTTAGCTATCTTTCGGCTCCTTGTTATGCTAAACCGAATAGTCTTTGGCATATGTCACGAAGTGAAATGATAGCTAAACAGACTGGTACCTAGGCTACCCCTGCAGGCCTAGTCATAGAAAATCAAGGGAGTTTATASATGATATCACACTGGCACAGCTTCAGAGTTGCGTAAGTGTGTTACTGGAGAAGGGGACCTTCAGCCAAAGGTGGACAGCCTCCCATAATGCCTACTTGTAATCAGGGGTAATTTGCAAATGGGAAAGCAGTGGAAYKGAATTCTGCCATCTTTGGCCATCAYGATCTATAGAATTTCATTTCAACCCCTACTCGTAATTACACACTGGCCACGTATAGGGAGATGCCTGTTATACCTCATTAACAGATATTGAATGTAGCTTACTCTCTGTTATTCCTCTTAACAGATACTGCTGAGATCTATTACCAATTTTAAATATGTGAAATYACTGTTGGCCCATCTGTTAGTAAGATGCATGATTTACTCAGTTTCAGCAGATTTCTCTGATTAACTCAAAGAAAATAAATCCTCCCTGATGAGTCTTGACCTCCATGCTTGTAGTTTTGAAGTTGTCTTGTATGTTTCTCTTTATGGGTATTAATGAATTAGCAATTAGAATCCCCCCAAAATTAAGAAATGAGATTGTTACTTGCTTTAAATGGAACGACAACAGAATGAATAGTYGYCCYTGCCTATTTCATCAATCAAGTTKTATCATTATTGAGATTACTTRTTTTATTGACATTGCAACAGAGAATATGAACAGAAAAGGGGAATCAAGCATTGTTGCWAAAGTGGACTTCTTGCTGACACCCATATCATTTTGTTTTATTTATATGCAGAGGTAGTACATTGAGCTACACAGCTGTGATGAATGCCTTATCCTGGACCTAACGTTAACTTCCCTCCCAAGTTATTTCCCACCCTCCCTAACTGGGTGCTCCACTCTGCGCCTTTTTAGTTAAGTTAAATATAGCTTAGATCTGTATTCTGAAGACTTCATCTTGACAGCCCTAGTAACAGCATGATTAGAGCGTTAGTGTCTCTCTGGGTTCGTTCAAGCATGTGATCCTGTTTTACGTAAACTGATCATTTTAATTATCTGGAAAACAGCAAATTGAAATTAGCTGAGGGGGGTGTGGGATGTATGGGAGAGAGATCAAACCTTTATAAATGGAATCCATGTGGTACAAATCTGATGTGATTGATGCCTRGATAATTTACATTACAACATACAGAAATGTAATGTGCATTAAGCTATTCTATTTCATGTTTAGATTTCTCAATCAGACTGCAAAATGAGAACAACCCAATACATTTGTAATTAGGATTTATTCTGAACTTTTTAAATMGGAACAATCATTGTGATGTAAGCTTCTACAATAAAGTATTTTAATAAAAAGTAATGTTCCTCTGAAATGTTTCAGGCATGGTAATGCATTTTTGTCAGTTAGATTGTATTATTTTCGTTGTTGGTCTCAGATTATTGGTCAAAGCTTCCCATGCAAGAATTAAAARTGTTGTGTGTGCATTTTAGCATTTGAAAAGCTCCTGTCACATTTATAATTTCCAGTAAACCTGTCAAGCAGAGCCATCCTGCACAGTGTACCCGCGTATTTCAAAAAGCCAAACTTGCACGCTCAAATAGATTGATTGCAGCCTGCAATTTGGGGCTTAACTGCATGTGGGCATTCCTCCATCTGCAGGAAAACAGAACTGCCCGACAGGCGGTGGCAAAGGACACTACCTGTCGCCCCGCCTCCAGCAGGCGGGGGAGACCGTGTGCTAACTAGCAAGCTTGCTAGTTAGCTAGCTAGCACATGGTGTCGCCCTGTCTCCCACCTGCTGTGTAACGGAGACTTGATATTCTGGATTTCCCCTGACTGTCTATGTGATTAAAATGTGGGTCAAAAGGGTAATAAAAGTATTAGTTTTTCGTTAGGCTATGCCATCATTGTAGTAGTATAATTAATGTGCAATATTATACCTWAATGTATGTGTAATCTGTTGATGTGTTGGATAGCAGATGTAACAGACATACCAGCCACCCCACACATCTCTATCAAAGCTGTGAGGAAGTGAAGTAATAAATACAACAGACACCCTCGCCGTAACGTTAACAGAACTGTGGGAAAGCAGTGCTCGGCCGGCGGGGCGAAGGACTATGGACTTTTATCAATTAGATGTGCTCACCTCCTGCGTCCTGTCCTCCGTCCTCTCTCGCCTCCTTTTGAAAAAGGTCAGAGACGTTTGTTCTCCACTCGCGCTCATTAAGCTAATGATGTTTACAGTGTGGTAGTGTCGGGGTAGGTTCCTTGTCCCTTGTCAATCATTGGCTTATTGGTGAAATCAGCAGTCAGACAATATCTTCTTTAAGTAAATCAATCAAACCTTTATTAATGCAATTGCAGACAGAAGTTAACAATGGAAACACAGCATGTATGTCTCAGTAAGTTCTGCAACCAACCAAAGGGCGCAGCTGATTGTATACATGTGATCACTCCCTGGTGGTGTGATCACCTACGTCGAAGTATATGTGCAGCAATAAGCTGAGGTTACCTTAAGGTAACCTAGTACAGTAGATTCTCTGAGTTCATTAGCATTGTCCAATGTCACACAAGATCCAAATGTCAAAACCAGACAGTGGTTACTTCTCTTTATCTAGTTTTGGTCTCACTCACACCCAGCCTGCAAGCACACTTGCAACAGCTAGGGCTTAACCGCAAAGACTAATATAGATTGCACAAGCTAAGTATAGTGGCAGAGTTCAGACACATAGCAACAKTACAATAGTGCGACAAGCATATRAATCTTAAGGTCCCCTTAATCAATAATGGGGAGGGTCTTTGGGACCCTACCCCCTACAGTAGATTTAAAACTCTTCAGCAGTGGGATACACATGAGTAACCTCGATGAAAGGTCGATCGAGGAGGGGAGGACACTTCCGTTTGCCTACTAACGAATTGACACATTCCTCAACCACTAGGCCACTTATTGGTTTCCGGGTCACAGATGAGGGAGGACGGAGGAGAAAGGACAGAGGGCGGTCTTTTGCCCAAACAATGAAAATCTCACTGTCTAACGGTGTTATACCTAGCTAGCTACCAGTTTCTCCCCGCCTCCCGCCTGTTTACCGGAGGCTAAATTTAATTTCATAGGATAACCGGAGTCGACATTGCAACCAACTTTAAAGTCAAGACTAACTGATCTACAAATCACCTTATATCATAAATAACTACTCARTCTGTTTGTGAACAGAGCCTCAGAACCAGCTTGCTGAGAGGACTCTACTCTAGGTTAATCTCTCTGTAGGTGATAGCTTTTTTATGGAAGGTTTAGGAATCGCTTCCTTTTAGGTGGTTGTAGAATTTAACGGCTCTTTTCTGAATTTTGTTCAATAGCGGATATCGTCCTAATTTTGCTCTGCATGCATTATTTGGTATTTTACGTTACGCATGCAGAATTCTGCATGCAGTTTCTCAATTTGGTGTTTGTCCCATATTGTGAATTCTTGGTTGGTGAGTGGACACCCAGACCTCACAACCATAAAGGGCAATGGGTACTATCATTGTTTCAAGTATTTTTAGCCAGATCCTATTTGGAAAGTAAAATGTTATGTTCCTTTTCATGGTGTAGAAGGCCCTTCTTGCCTTGTCTTTCAGATCATTCACAGCTCTGTGTAAGTTATCTGTGGTGCTGATGTTAAGGCTGAGATAAGTAGAGTTTTTTTGTGTGCTCTGGGGCAATGGTGTCTAGATGCCATTTGTATTTGTGGTCTTGGCAACTGGACCTTTTTTGGAACACCATTATTTTTGTCTTACTGAGATTCACTGTCAGGGCCCAGGTCTGACAGAATCTGTGCAGAAGATCTAGGTGCTGCTGTAGGCCCTCCTTAGTTGGGGACAGAAGCACCAGATCAACAGCAAACAGTAGACATTTGACTTCAGATTCTAGTAGGGTGAGGCCGGGTGCTGTACACTGTTCTAGTGCCCTCGCCAATTCATTGATATATAGTACCAGTAAAAAGTTTGGACAAAAAAAAAAGTGAAACAAATCAAAATCTATTTTATATTGAGATTCTTCTAAGTAGCCACCCTTTGCCTTGACAGCTTTGCACACCCTTGGCATTCTCTCAACCTGCTTCACCTGGAATGCTTTTCCAACAGCCTTCAAGGACTTCCCACATATGCTGAGCTCTTGTTGGCTGCTTTTCCTTCACTCTGCGTCCAACTCATCTCAAACCATCTCAATTGGGTTGAGGTCAGGTGATTGTGGAGGGGCAGGCCATCTGATGCAGCACTCCATCACTCTCCTTTTTGGTCACATAGTACTTACACAGCCTGGAGGTGTGTTGGGTCATTGTCCTGTTGAAAAACAAATGATAGTGGGACTAAGTGCAAACCAGATGGAATGGCGTATCACTGCAGAATGCTGTGGTAGCCAATGCATGTTAAGTGTGCCTTGAATTCTAAATAAATCACAGACAGTGTCACCAGCAAAGCACCATCACACCTCCTCCTCCATACTTCATGTTGGGAACCACACATGCGGAGAATCCGTTCACCTACCCTGCGTCTCACAAGACACGGCAATTGGAACCAAAAATCCAAATCTGGACTCGTCACACCAAAGGACGATTTCCACCGGTCTAAATGTCCATTGCTCGTGTTTCTTGGCCCAAGCAAGTCTCTTCTTCTTATTGTGTACTTTAGTATGGTTTCTTTGCAGCAATTCGACCATAAAGGCCTGATTCACTCAGTCTCCTCTGAACAGTTGATGTTGAGATGTGTCTGTTACTTGACCTCCGTGAGCATTTACTTGGTCTGCAATCTGACATGCAGTTAACTCTAAGGAACTTGTCCTCTGCAGCAGAGGTAACTCTGGGTCTTCCTTTCCTGTGGTGGTCCTCATGAGAGCCAGTTTCATCATAGTGCTTAAAAGGTTTTTGTGACTGCACTTGAAGTAATTTTCAAAGTTCTTGAGATTTCCGGATTGACTGACCTTCATGTCTTAAAGTAATGATGGACTGTCGTTTATTTCCTGTTCTTGCCATAATATGGACTTGGTCTTTTACCAAGTAGGGTTATCTTCAGTATACCATCCCTACCTTGTCACAACTGATTGGCTCAAACGCATTAAGAAGGAAAGAAATTCCACAAATGTACTTTTAATAAGGCACACCTGTTAATTGAAATGCATTCCAGGTGACTACATCATGACGCTGGTTGAGAGAATGCCAAAAGTGGTTAAAGCTGTCATCAAGGCAAAGGGTGGCTACTTTGAAGAATCTCAGATATAAATTATATTTTGATTTGTTTTTTTGGTTACTACATGATTCCATATGTGTTATTTCATAGTTTTGATGTCTTCACTTTATTCTACAATGTAGAAAATAGTGAAAATAAGAAAAACTCTGGAATGAGTAGGTGTCCAAACTTTGGAATGGTACTGTATATAAACTCAGCAAAAAAAGAAACATCCCTTTTTCAGAACCCTGTCTTTCAAAGATAATTCGTAAAAATCAAAATAACTTCACAGATCTTCATTGTAAAGAGTTGAAACACTGTTTCCCATGCTTGTTCAATGAACCATAAACAATTAAGGAACATGCACCCGTGGAACGGTCGTTAAGACACTAACAACTTACAGACGGTAGGCAATTAAGGTCACAGTTATGAAAACTTAGGTCACTAAAGAGGCCTTTCTACTGACTCTGAAAAACACAAAAAGAAAGATGCCCAGGGTCCCTGCTCATCTGTGTGAACGTGCCTTAGGCATGCTGCAAGGAGGCATTCAAGGTTTATCTGCTAACCTACAAAGCATTACATGGGCTTGCTCCTACCTATCTTTCCGATTCGGTCCTGCCGTACATACCTACACCGTACGCTACGGTCACAAGACGCAGGCCTCCTAATTGTCCCTAGAATTTCTAAGCAAACAGCTGGAGGCAGGGCTTTCTCCTAAGAGCTCCATTTTTATGGAATGGTCTGCCTACCCATGTGAGAGACGCAGACTCGGTCTCAACTTTTAAGTCTTTACTGAAGACTCATCTTGTCAGAGCAAAGAACTGAGTTCTCCTCCCGAGTCTCTAGAATCCATCGACCTGTCCCGAGTTCCCGAGTGTTACCATGACCTCAAACCGGTATTTAGCAAACAGAGGGCCACCATGCTACCACCCCATAGACCTTACGATTGCCCCTCGACCTGTTTCCGGCACCTGCCCCCCCAGGGGTCGGATCTTTTCCCTATCTCCTCCCGAACGAGCTGCTATGGATACCTACATCAAGGACGCTGCGGCAGCAGGCCTCATGCGTCATCACCTGCCGGCGGGAGCAGGGTTTTTCTTTGTGGCCAAAAAGACGGTGGATTGCGTCCTTGCATCGACTACCGGGGACTCAATGCCATAACCGTCCGTAACCGCTAACCGCTACCCTTATGGCCACAGCCTTTGAGCTGCTCAGGAAGCAGTTGTCTTCACTAGCTTGACCTGCGGAACGCATACCATCTTGTGCGGATCAGACCTGGTGACGAGTGGAAGACCGCTTCAACACGCCTACTGGTCACTACGCATACTTGGTGATGCCCTTCGGCCTGACCAATGCCCCGGGTGTGTTCCAAGCG
>NC_036860.1:20704572-20718597 GCF_002910315.2 Salvelinus sp. IW2-2015 | reverse complement strand
GATAAAATGCTACTAAATTGAGAGGCGATCCCAGTTTAGTGCTAAACAGTGCTTGTCTAAGAGGATCTTGACTGTAGAGTCATCCAATTAAATATTTGATGAATCTTACTTAGCGCCCAACGTGCTATCGCACATCAGGATCTACACATGGACTCTCTGTTAATGCTAGGCGTTATCTTCGAAGGTATATTGTAAACTGTCTGAACATACAAAGCACTCATACCTATAGGAGAGCACCAATGTTGGTCGCTCTGCTTAATAAGGCCCTAATATGTTTACCACGAGCGATTTGGTCCGTGGGCAATGCGTCTGTACATACCCCCGTTTTTTACAGACGTAGCACTATGGTCACAAGACGCTATGGGAAGCCATTTCCATATATATAGGTTCGCCCTAGAAGTGGTTCTAAGCAAACAGCTGTGGAGGCAAGGTGTGTCGTCTTTCCTCCTATCATGAGGCGTTGACCAATATTATATGTTATCAGGCAATTTGTGTTCCGTGCGGTAACGCCCCATCCATCTTTAGTGAAGAAGACGGACAATAAGACCTCAGCATCGTCAACCCTTTAATGTCTTTAGCGCGTGGTTACGACCTCGATGGCTCTCTCAGCTATAGGGAAAAGTATCCAAAAAACTGATTGAGATTTAATGGTAGTGTCAACGGCTCATATGAAGATGTGGCCTGAAGCGTAGGAAACTCAGGCAGGTAAGGGCATCACTGATGCTGTATTGACGAACCCTACCCTGTTTGAGCTAGGTTGCCAGGGAAAAGTTCTCTTGCCTGCGTCCGTGTTAATCACTCCCCTCTCACCCATTGGGCCAAATTCTCTGCCTTGGCTTTTAACCGCTATTACAGGGGCTGAGTCAAAAACTGACTAATATCCAACTGGTAGCTCTTTCCAAATGACCGGTCGCCTTAGAGAGGTGGTGGTGTATCACGTTGAAAAAGTTGATGAGCTTAGTTGAGTCCACTCGACTTTTGAAGTCTTGACCTGTTGGGTTTCTGGTTCACGCCACACTCACCCTCGCTTTGTGGTTTGGACTTATAGCACAGTGGAGGGAGGGATGTTGAGAATTTGTGTGAGACTATACCTCGCCGGCACCATTGTTTTGTCCTCCACAAGGATGTAAGTTGGTTGGTAGTGGGTTGAAGTATATCCCGTATAAGACTATAGGTAGGTGTTGGAGTTGGCCGCTCTAGCCTCTGACAGTTCTGGCCCGCCCCACCAAGTGGGTGAGGGTTAATAACCTTCCGATGGGAATTGGCCCCTGCTACCGGCGGGTAATCACGTCGGATGGGCTCACAGTGGCGTCTCCACTCGCTGCACCAGCCGAAACAGTGCCGTGTATGCACAGCCATCCAGTATTTATTGCTGGCATCGTGGCTTTATGATATCGGAAGGGGCTAGGGTCAAGTTTGTTAATACGTGCCTCCTGGCCTTTAGTACTTCTCTCGACTGTCTTATCTCGTGTGTTTCCACTATTATGTGAAATATAAAGTAACCTCGCCTGGGGCTACCTGCCTCTACCTCTTTCTTTCAATCTGTCTTCTCTTTATCTTCTCACGTCATCAGTATATAGCACTCTACTTATCGTTTCGTGTTTCTCTGCTTTCCTTATTATACCTTGTCTGATTCTTCTCTTTCTCCTCTCTCTACTACGGAGCTGAAACCATTTGACGAGACCATCATCTGTGATTATTATTCACTCTTATGATCCACTGGTGGCTCCTATCCTCACAATTGAATTCCACCTTTGATACCTACATCTTGGAGCATCGTTTCTTTTATATCTCCACCCGGCACAAGCCAGCCGAAGTAGGTACTGGCCCTTCTCCTCAAAATCTCTATTGGGTAAAATCTCGTCTGAGAGGTCTCCCTATTCCTAGGTTTTGGCTTTCTAGTGCCCGATTGTTTTTTTTTACTAGCTCTTATCCCTGAAACGCCTTCTACTATTTCACCCTGCATTGCTATTTGCGTGGTTATTGGGGAATTTTAGGCTGAGTGGGTTTCTTGTATCCGTTCTTTGTGACATCAGACTGATGTAATAGAAGGCTTTTCCTTTGATTGATCTTACATTGATGTCGATTGATTGAATTGAGAGAGTTGTGACAAGGCTATATCAGAAGCGCCAGTCTTGGGAACACCTCTAATGAGTCCCCAGATCCTGATCATTACATCCTAGTGATGTCTATCTAAATGAAGTCCCCAGATCCTGATCATATCACAGTCACTAAGAATGATATATGTCTTATCCGGTGAAAATGAGTACCACCAGATTTCCTGAATTCATACAATCACCTATTATGTTGATACGCCTCCATAAATGAGCTCCCCACGATCCGATCCATCCCAACATTCTTACGGAAGAGATGAGTCTATCTAATGAGTATCGTTCCGTGTAGTGCCAAACATACCTCTAGTTTTGAATTGGTCTGATCATAAAATGCCGTCTACCAGAACCTAGATCGGATTAACACTCGAAATAAAGTTGGATTGTGTCTATCTAAATTGGTTTCCCCCATGATCCTTCTCGTTATCTGATTTTCATCTTGTGTGTCATATCTAAATGAGTCCCAGATCTGATCGATACATCCCATAGTGAATGTCTAATAACATATGAGCTCCCCAGACTCCTGATGCATGGGAACAATCCGAGTGTGTTTTCTGAGGTGCCCCAGATCCTGATCGTTACATCTAGTTGTGTTTCTACAGATTGGGTGCCAGATCCTAGGTTGTGGAGTCGGATACATGCAATAGATGATGTCTGGATAAATGGGTAGTGGCAGTTTTCCCCCCCTAGAATGCATCAATCCTAGCGTGATGTCTAATTCTAAATGTTAGCTACGTTACGTATATCCCATAGTAATGATGTCTATCTAATTGTATGTTGCCGCTGATCAATACATACCCACTAGTGATAACTATCTTAAATGAGTCAACAGTAAACATTTACGTGCTGGGAAACAATAACATCATATCATTGTCTAATAAGTGGAAGTTCCGATTTCGTTATACTAGATATGCAGTTCACCCAAGATTCACATAAAGATTGAGATACACATAACGCCATATGTTGATGTCTTACAAAAATAGGATATCCCTGGAGGCTCCCCACTGGATACGAGATACATCCTTGTGAATGTCTATTAAGGTTACCGTAATGAGGGTCCCCAGATGTCCTGCCATGCATACAGTTCCTGGATGTGATTGGTCGATTATATTTCTTTATTAATTGATGCCCTCCTCCTAGATCCATAGATCATTTACATTCTAGTGATGTCTTATTCTAAAAGTGAGTACCCAGATCCACTGATCATATCCTAGATGTGATCTTATCTAATATGAGTTCTCCCCAGAATCCTGATCATAACATCCTATCTTTGTGTTGATGGTAACACATAACTAAAAAGAATAACACTTAGATAGCACAAAACGATCCTAGCTGATCAGTCTAAGTCTTATAATGAGTGTCCCCAGATCATACACGAGCCTACAGTGATGTCTATCTAAATGAGTCCCCAGATCCTGATCATACATCCTAGTGGATGTCTATCTAAATGAAGTCCCAGATCTCTGACGCATACATCCCTTAGTGAAGTGGTATCCTAAATGAGTCCCAGAATCATACATCCTAGTGATGTCCCTATCTAAATGAGTTCCCCAGATCATACATCCTATCGCTGAATGTCTATCTTAAATGAGTCCCCAGATCTGATCAATACATCCTAGTGGATATTTTTGTCTATCTAAATGAGTCCCAGATCCTGATGTATTACCATTTCCTAGATGATGTCTATCTAAATGCCCCAAAAAGTCCCCAGATCTGATCATAACCAAAAACATCCTAAGTGATGTCTTTTATCTTTTAAATTGAGTTCAGATCCTGACTTTCATTATCATCTCTTTATTGCGTTATTGTCTATATTCTAAAATGAGTTTATCCCCAGAATCCGTGATTCACTATCATTTCCTAGTGATGTCTTATTCTTTTTATTAATGAAAGTTCTCAGATAACTTGATCATTTACTATCTCTAGTGATGTCTCATCTAAATTGAGTCTCCAGATCCTGATCATTACATCCTAGTGATGTCTATTTCTAAATGGAGTCCGCCTTTAGATTCATACAATCTCCCTTAGTGATTGTTCTTATATAATCGATGTCTTCCCCTAGATCCCTGGATTCATTTACTATTTCTATGTTGATGTCTACTCCTAAATGAGTCCCCAGAAACGCTGATCATAACATCCTAGTGATGTCTATCTAAAATGAATCCCCAGACTCCCCTGATCATCACATCCACTAGATGGATGTCCTTTCTTAAATTTTGTAGCTCCCCAGCATCTTGTGGATGCGATGACGATCCATCACGCTGACCGTTCTTTAATCTAAATGAATCGCTGATTTCTGATCATACATCCTTTGTGATGTCTATCTAAATGATTTGTTCTTTCTCAGATCTCCTTGATCATTACATCTTATGTGATGTTCTTATTCTTAATATCTGAGTCCCGAGATCCCTCGACTCATACATTCTAAGTGATGTCCTATCGTAAACCTGCAGTCCGCGCAAGATCTGATGCATACATCCTATGTGATGTCTATCTATAATGAGTCCCAGAATCCTTGAATCATTACATACCTAGTGATGTCCATCTAAATAGTCCCTCACGATCATGCACATCCTAAAAGTGCATTTCCCTATCTAAATGAGTCACCGATCCATACATCCTAGCTGCCATGTCTCATCTAAATGAGCCTCGCCCCCAGAATAACTGATCAATACATCCTAGGTTGTTTTATGTCTATCTAAATGTAGTCGTCAGATCCTGACCCATGACATCACCTAGCCCTCGAAAGCCTCTATCTAATGACCGTTTCCCAGTATTCGCAATAAATCATCCCATAGTGGATGTACGCTATCTAAGATGAGTCCCAGATCATACATCCTATGTGATGTCTATCTAAATGAGTCCCCAGATCCTGATCATAACATCTAAGTGATGTCTTTATCTATGAGTCCCGCAGATCCTGATCCATCGACATCCTCTAGTGCATAGAATCTGCGGATCTTTAAATGAGTTCCCGCTAGATCCTGATCATACATCCTAGTGATGTGCGTGATGCTGGGGAAATAGAAGACCACAGATTCTGTATGCAGGAAACAATTTTCCTTATGCAGCGATGATCTATATAAATCGAGTCACGATCCTGATCATAAATCGCTAGTGGATGTCATACTATTATTGAGTCTCCCTCTAGATTCCGGATCATGACGATCCTATGTGATGTCTACCCTCCCAAAGATAAAGGTGAAAGTATCTAGAGTCCTGAATAACATAACATACCTAGGGGGATGTCTATCTAAATGAGTTTTGTCTCCAGATTCCATACTTATCCTACCCTCGCCATGTCTATCTAAAAGGATTGTAGTCCCCAGAATCTGGATTATACATTCTTAGTGATGTCTATCTAAAATGGTCCGCCAAGAACCTGGATCATTACATCCTTATGTGATGTCTCTTATCTAAATGAAGTTGCTCCTCAGTATCCTGATCAGTGGGACAATCATAGTGATGGGTCTAGGGTCTAAATGAGGTCCCACAGTAAAATCCTAGATCAATGGGGACATCCTCCACCGCTGGGATCGTCTATCTAAACCTGTAGTCCCAGTAATCCTGATAAATACATCCTAGGTGATGTCTATCTAAATCGCAGTCCCCACAAATCCTGATCAATAACAATCACCTTTATGAATGATCTAATCATAAAGATGAAACCGTCCCCCCAGATTCCTGATCTACAGCCTACGTGATGTCGTATCTAAATGAGTCCCAGCATCAATCCGAGTCATTTATAACATCCCTAAGTGAATCGTCTTATCTAAATGAGGTTCCCAAAAGGAGTTCGCTGATTCATAACCATTTTCCTAATGATGTCGTAATCTAAATGGAGGTGCCCAGATTCCGATCATTATCAGCTAACGCTCCGACTCGTCCTCATTTTATCATCAATGAGTCCTGCAAGAATCTCTGTAATTCATAACCACACATCATAGTGGAGTATGTCTAAATCTTAAATAGAGATCCCAGTATCCCTGATATATCACTGCCTAGTGATGTCTATCTAAATGTACGTCCCAGTATCCTGATTTTCATACCAATCTCTAGTGATGTCTATTCTTAAATGAGTCCCCAGATCTCTTTGATCATACAGTCCTGGAGTGATGTCTATCTAAATAGTCCGTCAGATCCGATCATACATCCTATGTGATTGTCTTTAATTAATAAATATTGAGTCCCACGATAGCTGATCTTTTACGATCGCTGATGTTAGCCTCTCCTATTTATATAATGAGTCCCAGATCCTGATCATGCATGCACTAAGTGATGTCTATCTAAATGAGTCCCAGATATCTGATCCATACAATCGCTACTTGGTGATGTCTATTCTTAAATTTGGAGTCCAGTCTGATCATTAACATCCTAGGTGATGTCTATTCTTAAATGGAGTCCCAGATCCTATCATATCTCAGCCTAGTGATTGTCATCTAAATGAGTCCGCAGTAATCTGAATGATTTATCATCCTATGTGATGTCTATGCTATATGGTCTCAGATTCCTGTTTATTACTATGCCTTAGTGATGTCCTATTCTCTAATATTGAGTTGTACCAGATTCCTGATTCAATACATCTCTAATGTGACTGTTCTATCCGTAATGATGGTTCCCTGATCACACTACACCTCCTAGTGATGTCTAATCCTAAATAGATCACCAGATCCATAAAACTCTATAAGTTAGATGTCTTCGGTTAAAAATATATGAGATCCACCAGATCCAAATGATCATACATCCTTAGTGATATGGTCTATCTAAAGATAGTCCCCTAGATCCTGATCATGAACATTCTAGTGTAAGTTATTCTAAATGAGTCTTCCACGCATCATGACATCGTCGCTATGTGAGTGTCTATCTAAAATGAGTCCCTAGAATCATACTCATCCTATGATGCTTCTATCTAAATGAGTTCCCCGCAGATCCTTGATTCATACATCCTATGTGATGTCTATCTAAATGAGTCCGCCAGATCCTGATCATACATGCCTAAGTGATGTCTATGCTAAATGATCCTCCCAGATCCTGATCATACATCTCTAGTTGATTGTCTATTAAATGAGTCCCCCAGATCCTGAAATCATACATCCCTTAGTGATTGTCCTTCTATAATGAGTCCCAGATTCTTCTGCATCATACATCCTAGTGATGTCTATCTAAATGCATGTCCCTTGTCTAGTAATTTCCTGATTCATACCTATCCTAGTTGTGATGTCTATCTAAATGAGTCGTCCAGATGCCTGATCATAATCCTAGTGATTGTCTAGTCTTAAATGAGTTCCTAGATCATTACATCCTCTAGTTGATTGTCTTATTATAATTTGAGTTCCCCAGTGACTCCTGATCATTACATTCCTAGGTGATGGTCTATGGCTAAATATGTTCCCATTTGCACTCCTTGATCAGGTTAGTCATCGCTAGTTGGTTATGTCTATCCTAAATGAGTCCCAGATCCTGTATCATGACATCATGTGGAAATAGATATAATTCTAGAATTGTGAGGCCCAGAATTGAATACATACAACAATGAAAAGCGATGTCTAAATCTTAGGAGACTGGAGAATCCCAATCAGATCCACTGAATGCATAGGGGGCATCCTAAGTGATGTCTCTCTAAATGAGTCCCCAGAATCCTGATCATAACATCACTAAGTGAATGTCTACTCTCAAAATGAAGATTTCTCCAAGTATCCTGATTCAAATCACCATCCGAGTGAATGTCTATCTAAATGAGTCCCCCAGATCATTTACATCCTAGTGCATGTTCTCATATCTAATGAGTGTCCCCAGATCCTGATCATAGCATCCTATGTAGGTGTATATTGTAATATACTAAATGAGTCCTCCAGAACTGAGATATCAATTCCTGTTGGATGTCTAATCTAAATGAGTGGCGCCACGCAATCCTGATTCTATACCATCCGGTAGTGTGGTCTATCTTTATTTAGCACACCCCTGCCGCGCTCGCCCAAGCAATCCTGTTATCATTACATCCCTAAGTGATGTCTATCTAATGTAGTCCCCAGATCCTGATAATACAATCCTACGCTGATACACTGATCTATCTAAGATGAGTCCCGATCCTTGATAACAATACATACTGAGTGTACGAGAATTACTAATACTCAAATGACGCTTCCTCAAGGAGATCTCCCCTGATGCAATCCACACTCTAGTGCACTTATCCTACTCTAAATGAGATCTTAAAATTCCGCACAGAAAATCACTGATATCATATCAGCCTAATATGTGATGTCTATCTTAAATTGAGTCCAGATCCCTGATCATACATCCTTAGTGATGTTACTAAAATGAAGTCCCAGATTCCTGATCAATTTTACTATCATAATGATGTGCTATCTATAATTGAGTCGCCTTTCGAAGAATTCACGAATCATTTTACAGGACCTAAGTAGAAATAGTCTAAAATCACATAAGATGGAGTCCACCAGATTTCCTGAGTCATAGACACAATTCCTATGTGATGTCCTATCTAAATGAGTCCCCAGATCCTGATCATACAGCCTAGTGATGTCTTATCTAAATGAGTACCCCAGATCTCTGGGCCATCAATACATCCTATTGTTGTGATGTCTATCTAAAATGAGTCCGGCCAGATCCTGATCATAGCATATCCTTATTTTGTATGTCTGATTTCTAATTATGAGTCACCCCAGATCCTGGGATCAGGGTCAATACATACCTAAGCATTGACCTGTTGTATCTAATGAGTCCCAGAGGTAACTGAAAATCGTTAAAACGTTGACCACTATGCGCTAGTTATGTCTATCTAAATGAGTCCCAATCCTGAATCATGCATCCTAGTGATTCTATCTAAATGAGTCCAGATCCTGATCATACATGACCTGTAGGAACCGTAGATCAACAATGGAAAAAAAAAAGATGAAAAAAATTAAAGGGCGAAGGCATACTGAACTTACCTCATCGAGTGAGCAACCTTTAGCTGACCCCTAAGGGAGGCCGGACCAAATGAAAATTTGATTGTTTAAGTTTATTTGAGAAATTATTTATTAAAATTACAAAAAAAATAAAACGAAAAAAAAATGTTTATTGTTTTATGAATTCGCTTCGGGGGGTTCAGGAGGCGGTCCATCTAGCCTGTGACCACCTTATTAAAATGGTAAAGAAAGAAATTAAAAAAAAATATAAAAAGGAAAAAATTAAAACAGAAAAAAAAATATAATATTAAGAAAAATTATAAAAACTATAAGAAAAGACTAGAAAGTAAGACAGAAAAGAAGAAAAAAACGAAAATAAAAAAAAACAAATATAAAAATAATAACGAAACAAAAAGACTAAGGAAAAGAAAATAAACCAGAAGTGTGGGGGGCGACAGTAGAGAAGTGTAGGCCCGGAGAGTGAAGGGTAAAGGGGGTCGTGGGGGGAGAGTACAATCACGTCAAAATAATTGAATAAAAGAAAAAATAAAAAAAAACGAAAAGAAAAGGAACAGGAGAGTGGAATAGAAAAAGAAAATAAAGAAAAAAAAGCAAAAAAAAAAAAGTAAAAAAAAAGCACAACTACAAATAATAAAAAAATAAAATCAAAAAGAAGAGAGAAAAACTGAAAAGATAAAACTGAAAAAAAAAACAAAAAAAGAAGAAAAAAAAAAAACAAAAATAAAATATACACAGCAACCAACAAAAATAAAAAAAAAAAAAAAAACAAAAAGAGAAAGAAAAAATAATAAAACAAAAAAAAACAATAACAGAAAAAAAACTGTTAAGGAAAAACAAATAAAAGAAAATCAAAAAGAAAGATAACTCACCCCAAAAAAAAAATAAAAAAAAAAAAAAAAAAAACAATAAAAGAAAGCTAACAAAAAAAAAACAAAAAAAAATAAAAAAAATAGGAAATAGAGAAACGGCTCGCCAGCCACCGGTGCTTAATTTATAATGGTGGTGCATGGTGCCGAAAACAGTGACCAAGAGAGCGGGGTGACCTGGGGAGTACTGAGGTACTGGAATGCAATACAACAACAACAAAAACTCCTTTAATAATAAAGCATTGCATTCACATCATAGCATTTGCATACTGGCAGAGAGCAGTAGAGTAAGAGGCAACATGTACGTACAAACCCCACCAGAAGCATGGATTACAGGCAGCATCCGCACTGAGCTAAAGGCTAGAGCTGCCGCTTTCAAGGAGCGGGACTCTAACCCGGAAGCTTATAAGAAATTCCGCTATGCCTCAGACAAACATCAAACAGGCAAAGCGTCAATACAGGACTAAGATCGAGTCGTACTACACCGGCTCTGACGCTTGTCAGATGTGGCAGACTACAAAAGGGAAGCACAGCCGAGAGACGCCCAGTGACACGAGCCTACCAGACGAGCCTAAACTACTTCTATGCTCGCTTCGAGGCAATAACACATGCATGAGGGCACAAGCTGTACCGTAAGACTGTGTTGATCACGCTCTCCACACCGATGTGAGTAAGACCTTTAGACAGGTCAACATTCACAAGGCGCAGGGCCAGATGGATTACCAGGACGTGTAACGTGAGCATGCCTGACCAACTAGCAAGTGTTTCACTGACATTTTCAACCTCTCCCTGTCCGTCTGTAATCCAACATGTTTTAAGCAGAACCATAGTGCCTGTGCCCAAGAACACTAAGGTACCCGCCTAAATGACTACTGACTCGTAAGCACTCACGTCTGTAGCCATGAAGTGCTTTGAAAACGTTGGCCTTTTATAAACGCATTTCAGCATTCTACATAATTTTACCATGACTGGATACTTTGGCTCAATCTTTGTTAATACCCACAAAAATTATGAAATGGCAGGCTACTTTGACACTGACAACTGAGATCAATGAAAACTACCTTGTCTTGAAATCAATCAATAGCCTAGGCCTAGGTGTGTAAAGACCATCATATGAAGGAGATTATAGTTCTAATAATGCTTACCACTTTGACTCACCCAATGATGTGCATAAAGCCTCTCTCTCTCTTTTTGTAAAACAATATAAGGCGTCAAACTGACGTCACGTTCATGTCACGTGACACGTATATTGTCATGTAGACGTAGTGGTCACGTCGTGTAATGTGGCACTGACACGTCACGTGTCAGTTTGCTTGTAAGTTTATTATGAACAATCTCACCATGAACGCCTTACAAACGTCTACATGTACATGATTTTGTAAAAATAAAATTTCATTGCCAGAGTAATCTAATCAATTTCATTGTCGATTTTTGCTAAAATAGGCATATCACTTCAATACAAAAATTATTAGGCTAGTTGATATCGCAGCCAGCCACCATTACTATGTAGATATGCCTATTTCTCACATCAATACAGACACAAGGCTTCTTTGTTGGAGGTAGACTATTCAGAATAAGAACAGTCTAGGTCTCTAGTGGCGCATTCAAAACAACTGGGAACTCTGCCAATCTCTGACTTCCAACTTCAGTGCTGCATTCAAGACAACTGGGAACTTCGGGGAAAAAACAAGCTCAGACTGGGAAAAATTAGTTTTGAAACGGTCATTCAACTTGGAATTCCAATTCAGAAACTCTGGCATCTTTCTCTGACCTGAAAATCACTGATGTCATGATTTGACCCGTTTTTCCCCCAGATTTCCCAGTTTACTGGTTTACAGACACAATCACTGTCATATGCAATCCGTAGCTACATTTTCTGGGGAGATGTCTTAATGGTTAAAAGCAGGGCTCAAATTGAGACGGTATGTGAGGATATAGGCCTAACCCTTGTTATAGGACAGGTAAAAGCATATGCCCCCTTGTTTGCTTAGCCTTAGAAAAAACAAACGGTCCAGATTATATAAAGTGATCTAGGCATAACAATGAAACCGATTATTCTGCATAGTTTTCTAGCCTATCAAACGGTCTTGCTCAGTGTCAATTTACTTTCACAGATTTTCACTCACATGGCAATCAGAGCCTGAAATACTGAATTCTGGTGGGTGGAATAGAGAGGAGGTGGGTGCTGTGTGAGTGGGAGGTTCTGCCTGTCACTTGATCTCAACAGGCAATCAGTCTCGGAAGGGGAACTCAAAGAGCTAGACAGCGAAGTCCAGGCACTGCTGCTCTGTTGRTTCTGAGTGTTTGCAATGCTAGTATTTTTAGTTMATCTGTGTATCTCACATTATGTGCCCAGTATGATAGAGCAAGAACATTTCTTAGCAGGTAATGACAACATGACAATAACAGCAGTTGTAGATGATGTAATGAAAAGTTGGAGGGTGGTTGATAATGGAGGACATCAGGTGGATCCACGTCTGGGTTTTGGGCAGAACCCCTAGATCCGGGAGAACAGGAGCAGTGTAAAGGGAACAGGGTAGGAGGCAGAGAAGTAAACAAGCGAACAYACAGGTTATGTAAAAATRCAGGTAGTGAATGATTTAATTGAACTGTTTGATTAGACATGCAATAATGTTAATGGCGAACAGAAAAGAAAGGACACCTGTCTGTAATGTTTTATGTCAGTGGGCTTGATGTGGGAGGTAAGGGATGGTCCCTGGAAAAGATGAGAGAGGTGAGTTGTGATAGAAACTCTGGGGTGGTGTCACAACCACTGGAGTCATACACCTTAACAGTACCTAACTGGCAGCGGAGGTTACTTAATGTGACCCAGTACTTAGCCTTGAGATTGACTATTTGGAGAAACCCCCGGGCCAGTGTTGGTACTGCTGACAGCATGGCGATGCCGGCCATCGCGAGGAGGCAAATGCAAATAGTTATCATCTGAGATTTCTATAATCACCTTTATGGATGGTGACCCCAGCTAGGAGCAACAGAGCAGCAAGGATTCTCAGATCTCGCCTCCTTTCGTCCTTCCAAACCAAGTCATTCGCCCGGATGTYGGTCCCCTCCTTGATTCTCCTCCGGTTGCTCTCCTTCTGTTTCTCCTGTGCCTTGTCCATACAAAAATAGCAATAGACAAACAACTAGATGTCAATCACAAATTTKAAATACTACAGTATATCCAATAATTGTATAAAMTATTGCAATGTTTACCTCAGTCAACAGTTGCAGCTCYCGTCCATACAGCAGGCAATAGGGTGAGTACTCTGGAAGCTGCTGTTGTGTGCAAAGAGAATGACCTTCAGGTTGTCCTCCCACCATACCTGGAACCCGTCAAGGGACTTGCCCATGGTGACGACGAACGCCGAGCGCCGCCGAACAGGCAGGGGAGCCAACTTGGCGGAAGTCGTGACAAAGTGGATGGGGCAATACACATTAAGGTCTGTAAAGGAAGAGAACGTGCTTAACTCCCTTCTGTAACCCATTTAAGAAAAGGGTGCTTGGAACCAAAAATAGATTTTATTTTGTGTGATACCCATCAAGGAAACACTGGCGAGGCCACCTCCAAGGCGATATGACATCTTCAACAATTTCCGGAGTTCCAAATTAAGCAGCAGCAGCTGAAAAGATGAGCTCCTACAAATATTGAAATTTAAATGTTTTTTTTAGAGTAAAGTACAATCGAAAAAAAATCAAAAGAACTGCAAACTGAATAGGAGACCAAACAAGCAGCAAACAAAGAAGAAAGGCTTTTGAAAAAGTAACAATTTTTCATAAAATTATACCGGTTTTCTTAGCTAGCTAAGTTGTTTACCTGTTGCTAGGCAGTTGCTAGGGACATCCTGGAAAGAAGCTAGCTAGCTAACAAGGAGTGTCTAGTTGCAGAAGAGAAGAGGGACAAAGAAGGGACAAAGTGGGAACAAATAAGGACAGAAGAAAAGGGAAAGGGGACATTAAGGTGAAGCAGTCCTCTAAAGACACAAAAGACAATAATACAAGAAACAACACTTCTATTGCCTCTCCCTCTACGATACGCAACTTCCGGTTTGGTTTGGAGCGAGTAGTTGCATTCCGCTTTGCTCCAAGGTAGTATTACAGGTAGTATTCCATTTCATTTCC
>NC_036860.1:20702685-20704547 GCF_002910315.2 Salvelinus sp. IW2-2015 | reverse complement strand
GCCCTACACCAAACAAGGGGCACTGCCGTTCATCCAACCTCTGGAGCCTGCTCGCCTCCCTACCTTGAGGAATACAGTGGTTCCCGCTCAGCCAGTCAAAAACTGTTCGCTTTGCTCTTGGCACCCCAAATGGTGCGAACAAACTCCCTCACGACGGCCAGGTTCAGCCGGAGTCAGATCACCACCTTCCGTGAGACCACCTTGAAACCCCACCCTTTAAGGAGATATCCTAGGATAGGATAACAGTTAATCCATTCACCACCCCCCGCTTCTAACACGAGTTAGCATGCACTATTGTAAGTGTTGTTCCACTGGATACATAAGGTGAATGCCACCAATTTGTAAGTCGCTCTGGATAAGAGCGTCTGCTAAATGAACTTAAATGTAATGTAAATGTAACACCCACGGTCTTCTCTAAGGTCATTCTTAAGTGACCCGAGGTCCGTGAACTCTGGAACACAGTACGGATGTTATAGGTTATATTCTGTCACCAATGGTTTGTTTTTTGTTTATTTTACAATTAGTTTTAGTTTTCCATGTTACATAATTCAGACATTTCAATATCTTCCATTGTCAATAGATAATACTTTCCACCCCCTTCCTCCAGGTTTGGATGAACAAACCAACCCACCCCTAAGACTGCCGGCCTACTAGCCGCCACCGATCCTTTTTTCGTTGTCTGTTTGTTTTGTCTTATTAGTTGCACCTGTGTCTAGTTGTGTGCTTGATGGGCTTCCTTATTTAAAGTACGTTTACCCGCCCTTGTTTTGTGCGGGATTATTCTTTGTTACGTGTSTGCGTGTTTTAGGTGTGTTCGTGTTCTGGACCTGGTACCCTGTGTTTTGGGTGGTCTATTTATTTCCGCGCCCTGTGTTGTGGGCTTGTTTTTTTGTGCCGCATTAAAGTGCACTTTTTCCCTGTGGAACTCTCTGCTCTCTGCGCCTGATTCTTCCTCACACACCTAGTCCCGCGTGACACACTTGGTAAAATAATCGGTCGCCGTCAGACTGTTGCCATTCCTAMATTTCGTGAAGGGTCCAAATGAGGTCCACCTCTAACATATAAAGTGTTAGAGAGAAGATGACTTAATTCTTACCCGTATCTGTGTCATTCAGCATGCAGATTTTCATATTTGTAAGGATAATGACACACAACCTATAATATTGAACTCTGCAGTGGTAAAATAAAGCAACCATTACAAAATAACTTACCAGGGCAAAATTTGAACTGTGACACTTTACCGATCTTGTGCCATGTTGAAACAACTGATGGGCTTTAACTCCTGCGCCACAGTCTTCACCCTCTCAAACTTCTGTCAGGCTAGACTGGTACTGACCTTTAAGCGCAAGGTGATAAATTGAAACATTGTGTTCTCTCTGATACGACATTCATTGAGATCATAATAACTTCTGATATAATAGAACGTGATCAACAAACAAAAGGTTATTTCACTTGCCCAGCTGTCCACATCCTTGACAATCCCATGCCAAAAGAAGTGTATGTTGATTTCGGGCAATCATGTCCTTCACTCCGAAATGGCCAACATGCATCTCGGTCAGCATGGCCTCCTTCTCCTAAGTGAAAATCACCCTCCTGTGTGGCTGGCCATCATTCCCCCGTAGGTACATATGATTGCCTAACAAGTTTGAAKACAAGAGTTGTTGAAATACGTAATTTTGCATGACTGTCTTTCTCTGCCCCCCCCCCATCTCTCTTTGTCTTTCACTCACTTCCCAGACACCTAGTTAAGGGCAGTTGGAATGACCATAACTGCTTAGACCTATCCATTTCATTGATCAGGGTTAACTTATGGCTAGATACTTCAATATGACAGACATATAACTCAATGTACAGTTGAAGTC
>NC_036860.1:20697335-20702158 GCF_002910315.2 Salvelinus sp. IW2-2015 | reverse complement strand
TCGGAAAGGCCGGCACGATTGCAATAAGCGGATAAGGTAATGTGGGATTTACTAAATGGTCCGGTGAATCTGTTACTTGGTTTTCGAGACCTTAGGAAGGCAGGGTATGATAGATAGGCTGTAACATTGGGTCTAGAGTTTCTCCTCCCTTTGAAGAGGGGGATGACCGCCGGCAGCTTTCCAATCTTGGGGATCTCAGACGAAACGAAAGAGTGGTTGAACAGGCTAGTAATAGGGGTTGCAACATTGCGGCGGATAATTTTAGAAAGAGAGGGTCCAGATTTGCTAGCCCAGCTGATTTGTAGGGGTCCAGGTTTTGCAGCTCTTCAAAACATCAGCTATCTGAATTTGGGTGAAGAGAAGCTGGGAGGCTTGGCAAGTAGCTGTGGGGGATGCAGAGCTGTACCGGGGTTGGGGTAGCCAGGTAAAAAGCAAGGAAGCCAATAGTAAAAAAGCGTATTGAAATTCCTCGATAATCGTGGATTCATCAGTGGTGCAGTGTTTTCCTAGTCTCAGTGCAGTGGGCAGCTGGAGGAGGTGCTCTTATTCCTCACATGGATTTACAGTGTCCAGAACTTTTGGATTTATGCTACAGGATGCAAATTTCTGTTTGAAAAAGTCCCCTTTGCTTTCCTAACTGCCTGTGTATATTGGCTTCTAACTTCCCTGAAAGTTGCATATAAACGGGGGCTATTCAATGCTAATGCAGTACGCCACGGATGTTTTTGTGCTGGTCAAGGGCAGTAGGTCTGGAGTGAACCAAGGGCTATATCTTGTTTTTCTAGCTTTTTGAATGGGGCATGCTTATTTTTAATATAGGGTGATTGGACAAGTACTTGGGGTTAAAATTAAGAGAACAACCAGGCATCCTCTACTGACAGAATAGGGTCAACATCTTCAAAAAAAACCAGGTCGACTAGATAAAGGCCTGCTCGCAGAATTGTTTTAGGGAGCGTTTGACTGTGAAGGGGTGGTTCTGTGTAACCGCGGACCCATTACGGACGCAGGCAATGAGGCAGTGATCGCTGAGATCCTGGTTGAAGACAGCAGAGTGTGATTTGAGAACAGGTTGGTCAGGATGATATCTATGAGGTGTCGCTCTTTTTTACAGAGAACCCCTGTGGTTCAAGTCAAGAGCTACCCTTCCCCTTTCAGTCTGCTCTGAGCATGTCTGAAAGTGACAGAGCCAGCAGCACAAGAGAGTTTCCATAAGTATGTCTAAAATGCTAATATTGTATATGTTATACACGTACATATGAATAACTACGACCTGAATAATGAGAAGTTCCCTGATTCCTCCTCTTCTGGTCCACTTGCATAAGAGCAAACACACTTGGTTCATGCAGATACTGGGGAAGCAGTATAGAAATGTTTATTGATCCTTAAATGATTTTACAATTAAATGACCCATATCACAACCCTCATACCTCTTCACAAAAAATGGAAACCTAACAACTTTTGAGAAAAGGATTTACTCACAAAAAAACGTAGGACCATTATTTTTCACAGTAAAAACACGAAGTGTATGGCCAGTATGCGCCGCAAGTGGTCACATCCTATGTAGAGCGTCGGCAGGTTGTGTCATTCCTCCCCTCAAATATATCTATTCTTCATCAGGAAAAACGAACCTCAACATGAACTATATTCGCAGATTTTGTAAGTTGTCTGCAGGTGGTCTTTGAATGAATGGTTACATATTTGAAGTGCACCTCAATCATTGATCTACGTATGGTAAGAACTTGTGTTCTAATACTCAACGTAGAAGTGATTAAGTTCCTTTGTAATATCGGAGTGTGCTACAGGATAAAAGAATTTCGGAGATAGGTGAGGCTAGCGTGAAAAGGATCTGTAGTCCATTATCAAGCACCGATGACAATTCACGGCCTATCACATGTGATGTACAATAAGAAGCGAGATATGAAAACCTTGTTTTTTCAATGAGGCCCTACACTGTGACGACTCACTTTTAAAGCTAGCGCTTCTGTTTGAACAACCTCCTTCCTGGTCCTCGATCCATAAACACATGAAAGCGCCCCCCAAAAATAACACATACACAGCCCCCCAAAAAATGTAACACCCTGTAAAATGAAGGCTGCGCAAAGCTCAGATTTAAGTCTAAATAGCATGAGATGAAAGTAGACAAACATCAGAGTGGGTGCAGATATGAAGGTTATAGTCAGTGGACATTTCTGAACCTTGTTTGAGTGTCAGTAGGTCACATGACCAAGGAGCTATTGAAATTTTACATTTTGAAAGATTAATGTAAAACCATGTGAGATGAAAATTGACAAACTAGAGTGTGCAATGTGTAGGCCCACTGAGTGGACATTCTTAAACCTTGTTCGAAGTCACTAGGTCACATGACCAAGCGCTATTGACATTTTACATTTTGAAAAATGTTCATGTAAAATCTTGTGAGATAAGAAATGGACAAACTAAAGGGTGTAGCAATGTGTAGGCCCACTCAGTGGAACTATGTGAACAGAACCTTGTTTGAATGTCTCTAAGTCATCCATGACCAAGGAGCTATTGGAATTTGAATGAAACAAGTTTGTACTTTGTTTACGCTCAATAACTAATTCAACTAGGAATACAAATATGCTGCTCACATTTCCACATGTTTATTAGCTTTGAAAGTGAATTACTATTTGGGTTGCATTGCCTTTTAAATGTATTACTGGGTCAAATGTTTCGTGTAGCCTTTCACACAGCTTCCCATAATAAGTTGGGTGAATTTTTGGCCCATTCCTCCTGACGAGAGCTGGTGTAACTGAGTCACGAATTGTTAGTTATGCGTCTAGGCCTCCTTCGCGTGAAACACGCTTTTTCCGTTCTGCCCACAAATGTTCTATAGAATTGAGGTCAGGGCTTTGTGATGGCCACTCCAATACCTTGACTTGTTGCACCTTAAGCCATTTTGCCACAACTTTGGAATTATGCTGGGTCATTGTCCATTGGAAGACCCATTTGACAACCAAGCTTTAACTTCCTGACTGATGTCTTGAGATGTTGCTTCAATATACCACATAGTTTTCCTACCTCATGATGGCCATCTATTTGTGAAGTGCACTAGTCGTTCCTGCACCAAAGCACCCCCACTACATGATGCTGCCACCCCCGTGCTTCACGGTTGGAAGGTGTTCTACGGCTTGCAAGCCTCCCCCTTTTCCCTCCAAACATAAATGATGGTCATTATGGCCAAAACAGTTATATTTTTTTGTTCATCAGACCCAGAGGACGACATTTCCCCAAAAAGTATGATCTTTGTCCCCATGTGCAGTTGCAAACAGTAGTCTGGCTTTTTTATGCCGGTTTTTGGAGCAGTGGCTTCTTTCCTTGCTGAGCGGCCTTTCAGGTTATGTCGATATAGACTTGTTGTGGAGGTCTACAATTTTTTTTCTGAGGTCTTGGCTGATTTCTTTTGATTTCCCATGATGTCAAGCAAAGAGGCACTGAGTTTGAAGGTAGGCCTTGAAATACATCCACAGGTACACCTCCAATTGACTCAATTATGTCACTTAGCCTATCAGAAGCTTCTAAAGCCATGACATAATTTCCTGGAATTCTCCAAGCTGTTTAAAGGCACAGTCAACTTAGTGTATGTAAAAGTCTGACCCACTGGAATTGATGATACAGTGAATTATAAGTAAAAATCTGTGTATGTAAACAATTGTTTGAAGAAATTACTTGTGTCATGCACAAAGTAGATGTCCTAACCGACTTGCCAACGATAGTCTGTTAAAAGAATTTGTGGAGTGGTTGAAAAACGGAGTTTTAATGACTCCAACCTAAGGTATGTAAACTTTCGGACCTACTGACCTCAAACAAGGTTCAGAATGTCCACTGACTATACCTTCATATCGCACACTCTGATGTTTGTCTACTTTCATCTCATGCTATTAGACTTAAATCTGTAAGCTTTGCAGGCCTTCATTTTACATGGGTGTTACATTTTTTGGGGGGGGGAAGTTAACAAATGTTCCTGCCTCGCAAGAATTATCTTTCACATGGACATTGAAAAGATCCGCAAATGTCTGTATGTGGTATGGATCAAGGACAGGAGAGGTGTTCAAACAGAGGTGCTTAAATGAAGGCGCACAGGTAGGCCTCATGAAAAACAACGTTTCATATTGTCTTTTAAATCACAGTGATAGGCTGTGATTTGTCAGTCAGAGTGAGCTTGATAACGTGAAAGAATCCTTTTCATAGCATCACTTTCATATACTGTACATTAAGACAAATCCTTCTACGTTGAGTATTAGAACACAGTTTACATAACCTGATAATGACTTGAGTGCATTCACAACAAGCCACCTGCAGACAACTTACAAAATGCAATAGTTCATTTGAGGGTTCGTTTTTTCTGATGAAAATAGTTATTTGAGGCATGGCCTACTATTTCTAACTGGAAAAAATAATTCCTATGTTTTTTTGTGAGTAAAATCCATTTTCCAAAATTGATTTAGGTACATTTTTGTGAAGAGGTATGAGGGTTGTGATATGGGTGATTTAATTGTAAAATCATTTAAGGGATCAATACATTTCTATACTGCTTCCCCAGTATCTGCATGAACCAAGTGTTTTTTGCCTAGTGTTTTTGGTTGACCCTGCTGGACAGAAAGAGGAGGAATTGGGAACACGCTGCATTCAAATTCAGGTCTTAGTTATTCTATTGTACTGGATCTAATACATATTAGCATTTTAGGACATACTGTGAAACTCTCTTGGCTGCTGGCTCTGTCACTTTCAGACATGCTCAGAGCAGACTGAAAGGGGAAGGGTAGCTCTTGACTTGAACCACAGGGGTTCTCTGTAAAAAAGAG
>NC_036860.1:20690471-20691970 GCF_002910315.2 Salvelinus sp. IW2-2015 | reverse complement strand
TCTCTAAATACACCTCTGCTGTCTTCAACCAGGATCTCAGCGATCACTGCCTCATTGCCTGCGTCCGTAATGGGTCCGCGGTCAAACGACCACCCCTTATCACAGTCAAACGCTCCCTAAAACAATTCTGCGAGCAGGCCTTTCTAGTCGACCTGGCCCGGGTATCCTAGAAAGATGTTGACCCTATTCCGTCAGTAGAGGATGCCTGGTTGCTCTTTAAAAGTACTTTCCTCACCTTATTAAATAAGCATGCCCCATTCAAAAAAATGTAGAACCAGGAACAGATATAGCCCTTGGTTCACTCCAGACCTGACTGCCCTTGACCAGCACAAAAACATCCTGTGGCGTACTGCATTAGCATTGAATAGCCCCCGTTATATGCAACTTTCAGGGAARTTAGGAACCAATATACACAGGCAGTTAGGAAAGCAAAGGGTAGCTTTTTCAAACAGAAATTTGCATCCTGTAGCAYAAACTCCCAAAAGTTCTGGGACACTGTAAAATCCATGGAGAATAAGAGCACCTCCTCCCAGCTGCCCACTGCACTGAGACTAGGAAACACTGTCACCACTGATGAATCCACGATTATCGAGAATTTCAATACGCTTTTTACTATGGCTTCCTTGCTTTTTACCTGGCTACCCCAACCCCGGTCAACAGCTCTGCATCCCCCACAGCWACTTGCCCAAGCCTCCCCAGCTTCTCCTTCACCCAAATTCAGATAGCKGATGTTTTGAAAGAGCTGCAAAAYCTGGACCCCTACAAATCAGCTGGGCTAGACAATCTGGACCCTCTCTTTCTAAAATTATCCGCCGCAATTGTTGCAACCCCTATTACTAGCCTGTTCAACCACTCTTTCGTTTCGTCTGAGATCCCCAAAGATTGGAAAGCTGCCGCGGTCATCCCCCTCTTCAAAGGGGGAGAAACTCTAGACCCAAACTGTTACAGACCTATCTATCATACCCTGCCTTCCTAAGGTCTTCGAAAGCCAAGTTAACAGATCACCGACCATTTAGAATCCCACATTACCTTATCCGCTATGCAATCKGGTTTCCGAACTGGTCATGGGTACACCTCAGYCACGCTCAAGGTCCAAAACAATATCATAATCGCCATCGACAAAAGACAATACTGTGCAGCCGTCTTCATCGACCTGGCCAASGCTTTCGACTCTGTCAATCACCGCATTCTTATCGGCAGACTCAACAGCCTTGGTTTCTCAAATGASTTCCTCACCTGGTTCACCAACTACTTCTCAGATAGAGTTCAGTRTGTCAAATTGGAGGGTCTGTTTTCCGGAACTCTGGCAGTCTCTATGGGGGTGCCACAGGGTTCAATTATTGGGCCGACTCTTTTCTCTGTTTATATCAATGATGTCGCTATTGCTGCTGGTGATTCTCTGATCCACCTCTACGCAGACGACACCATTCTGTATACTTCTGGCCCCTCTTTGGACACTGTGTTAACTAACCTCCAAACGAGCTTCAATGCCATACAAC
>NC_036860.1:20688759-20690063 GCF_002910315.2 Salvelinus sp. IW2-2015 | reverse complement strand
ATTTACAAAATATCCTCCAACACTCTACTCAGCAAATTGGATGCAGTCTATCACAGTGCCATCCGTTTTGTCACCAAAGCCCCATATACTACCCACCACTGCGACCTGTATGCTCTCGTTGGCTGGCCCTCACTTCATATTCGTTGCCAAACCCACTGGCTCCAGGTCATCTATAAGTCCTTGCTAGGTAAAGCCCCACCTTATCTCAGYACCCAACCGTAGCACGCGCTCCAGCAGGTATATTTCACTGTTCACCCCCAAAGCCAATTCCTCCTTTGGCCGCCTTTCCWWCCAGTTCTCTGCTGCCAATRGCTGGAACGAATTGCAAAAATCACTGAAGCTGGAGACTCATACATTTCTCACTGTCTTTAAGCATCAGCTATCAGAGCAGSTTACAGACCATTGCACCTGTACATAGCCCATCTGCAAATAGCCCATCCGACTACCTCATCCCCATATTGTTATTTATTTATTTTGCTCCTTTGCACCCCAGTATATCTACTTGCACATTMATCTTCTGCACGTCTATCACTCCAGTGTTTATTTGCGAAATTGTAATTATTTCACCACTACGGCCTATTTAATGCCTTACCTCCCTAATGTTACTTCATTTGRACACACAGTATATAGACTTTTCTATTGTGTTATTGACTGTACGTTTGTTTATTCCATATGTAACTCTGTGTTGTTGTTTGTGTCACACTGGTTTGCTTTATCTTGGCCAGGTCGCAGTTGTAAATGAGAACTTGTTCTCAACTGGCTTACCTGGTTGAATAAAGGTGAAATAAAAAAAATAACAATACTGTTTGTGGGAAAGTCTTATGTCTGTCCTACATGTAGTGTTGGTACATGAAATATCCCTGAACTGCATATATCATAAATTGCTTTTGCAAATAGAAGTATTATGTTCAACAACTGACATTTTCAGATATTATTTTGACAAACACACTGGTGCTTACAATTCATTCTCTTTTGTCATAGATTTGGTGAGCACTGTCATCTGTGATCTTTGTGATATGACTTTCTTTAAGCACGTACTGATGAAACTGTCACTTAATATTTTTTTCTTAAAGTCTACAAACGCTCTACATTCATTCACTCTGTGATASGGTTGGATTCTATAGCTACTTTTATTATTGTCCTGTAAATTGTTCAGTGCCTATAATTTAGGCTGTGTGTAGAATGGGGCATAAATGAAATTACCTYTACTACTGAATTACTGCTAGATTATAGTAATAAGGAAAACAGCATACAAATTTGCCTTGTGTATTCATTTGCCTATAACTAATCAGAATTCCATTATG
>NC_036860.1:20616690-20683284 GCF_002910315.2 Salvelinus sp. IW2-2015 | reverse complement strand
AATTTATGATATAACACAATGGATGGCTAATTCGTCATTCGTCATACTGCATTGATATTTGATATTATATATAACGTGTTACGTTATGTTTTAGATTGAAATTTTTTGCATGCCAATGGTGGTTCCATGTGCTGTGCCTAGGAATGAAGACAAAAGAGTTCAACAGAGTAAAGAACACAAACTGGAAGTGCAGTCTTTGTTGTTGAAAATGTATGCTATACCCCATCCACACTGAAGAGGCTCTGAAATGTACATCAACCAGGGATAAAGAGAAAGTTAACACTGTGAAATGTTTTGTACTTATTTGAAGTTAAGTGTCTGACATGTTGGAAAAGATTAAAGGTCTACAATTTCTGTTTAATTTGTCAATATAAAATGTTTATTCATTGATTTACTGGTAACCACAGTAATGGTGGCATGTTCAGTATATGTATTGACCAGCAAACCCACTGCAGCCTGCCTCACTAGCTCACTCTCCATCCCTGCTTTGGACAATTAATAGCATGAATCTCATACTTTGYCCYTTTCCTTTATGGTTGATTTTAACGACGGAAGGAGTCTCTCTCCTAATGTGTACCGCTGTTAAATACTATGGGGGGGAGAAAAAAATGGGAAACTAAGTACTTAGAACTACCAATTATTATAGATAAATATTAAAGAAAAGGGTAAACACAACACTGGACTGAACCCCCTAATTTTCAAACTAATATTAATGTAAAACAATATAGAAGATACATTACTAGAGGTTATGCATGCTTCTTAGGTGTGTAATTGACATGACCAAGGAGTTATTTAAATTTTACATTTTGAAAAAATTAATGTGAGATGAGAATGGACAAAGTAAATGGTGTGCAATATAGAAGGGTAGTCAGTGGACATTCTGAAACTCGTTTGAAGTCAGTAGGTCACATGATCAAGGAGCTATTGAAATTTAACATTTTGAAAAATGTATGTAAAAACGTGTGAGATGAGTCGAGGATCGGCAGGATAGTCAGTTTTACGAGGGTATGTTTGGCAGCGTGAGTGAAGGAKGCTTTGTTGTGAAATAGGAAGCCAATTCTAGATTTAATTTTGGATTGGAGCTGTTTAATATGAGTCTGGAAGGAGAGTTTACAGTCTAGCCAGATACCTAGGTACTTGTAGTTGTCCACATATTCTAAGTCAGAACCCACCAGAGTAGTGATGCTAGTCGGGCGGGCAGCGAACGGTTGAAAAGCATGCATTTAGTTTTACTAGCGTTTAAGAGCAGTTGGAGGCCACGGAAGGAGTGTTGTATGGCACTGAAGCTCGTTTGGAGGAGGTTAGTTAACACAGTGTCCAAAGAAGGGCCAGATGTATACAGAATGGTGTCGTCTGCGTAGAGATGGATCAGGGAATCACCCCCAGCAAGAGCGACTTCGTTGATATATACAGAGAAAAGAGTCGGCCCGAGAATTGAACCCTGTGGTACCCACATAGAGACTGCCAGAGGTCCGACAACAGGCCCTCCGATTTGACACACTAAACTCTATCTGGAAGTCGTTGGTGAACCAGGCGAGGCAGTTATTTGAAGAAACCAAGGCTGTTGAGTCTGCCGATAAGAATCTGGTGATTGACAGAGTCGAAAGCCTTGGCCAGGTCGATGAAGACGGCTGCACAGTACTGTATTTTATCGATGGCGGTTATGATATCGTTTAGTACCTTGAGCGTGGCTGAGGTGCACCCGTGACCAGCTCGGAAACTGGATTGCACAGCGGAGAAGGTACGGTGGGATTCGAAATGGTCAGTGATCTGTTTTTTAACTTGGCTTTCGAAGACTTTAGAAAGGATGGATATAGATCTATAACAGTTTGGGTCTAGACTGTCACCCCCTTTGAAGAGGGGGATGACCGCGGCGGCTTTCCAATCTTTAGGGATCTCGGACGATACGTTCGAGAGGTTGAACAGACTCGTAGTARGGGTTGCAACAATGGCGGCGGCTAATTTTAGGAAGAGAGGGTCCAGATTGTCTAGCCCAGCTGATTTGTAGGGGTCCAGGTTTTGCAGCTCTTTCAGAACATCTGCTATCTGGATTTGGGTGAAGGAGAAGCTGGGGAGGCTTGGGCAAGTAGCTGTGGGGGGTGCGGAGCTGTTGGCCGGGGTTGGGGTAGCCAGGAGGAAAGCTTGGCCAGCCGTAGAGAAATGCTTCTKGAAATTCTCGATTATTGTGGATTTATCGTGGTGACAGTGTTTCCTAGCCTCAGAGCAGTGGGCAGCTGGGAGGAGGTGCTCTTATGCTCCATGGACTTTAGTGTCCCAAAACTTTTTGGATTTAGAGCTACAGGATGCAAATTACTGTTTGAAATTACTGCTTTCCTGACTGACTGCATGTATTGGTTCCTGACTTCCCTGAAATGTTGCATTTCGCGGGGACTATTCGATGCTAGCGCAGTCCGCCACAAGATGTTTTGTGCTGGTCGAGGGCAGTCAGGTCTGGAGTGAACCATGGGCTATATCTGTTCTTAGTTCTACATTTTTTGAAAGGGGCATGCTTATTTAAGATGGTGAGGAAAGCACTTTAAAGAACGACCAGGCATCCTCGACTGACGGATGAGGTCAATATCTTTCCAGGATACCCGGGCTASGTCGATTAGAAAGGCCTGCTCGCTGAAGTGTTTTAGGGAGCGTTTGACAGTGATGAGGGGTGGTCGTTTGACCGCGGACCTTTAGCGGATGAAGGCAATGAGGCAGTGATCGCTGAGATCCTGATTGAAAACAGCAGAGGTGTATTTGGACAGCAAGTTGGCCAGGATAATATCTATGAGGGTGCCGATGTTTACGGATTTAGGGTTGTACCTGGTGGGTTCCTTGATAATTTGTGTGAGATTGAGGGCATCTAGCTTAGATTGTAGGACTGCCGGGGTGTTAAGCATATCCCAGTTTAGGTCACCTAACAGAACTAACTCTGAAGATAGATGGGTGGCAACAATTCACATATGGTGTCCAGGGCGCAGCTGGAAGCTGAGGGGGGTCTGTAACAGTGAGAGACATTTCTGGAGAGATTCATTTTTAAAAGTAGAAGCTCTAACTGTTTGGTCACAGACCTGGAAAGTATGACAGATCTTTGCAGGGTAACTCCTCCCCCCAGTTCTATCTTGATGGAAAATGTTGTAGTTGGGTATGGAAATCTCAGAATTTTTGGCCTTCCTAAGCCAGGATTCAGACACGGCAAGAACATCAGGGTTGGCGGAGTGTGCTAAAGCAGTGAGTAAAACAAACTTAGGGAGGAGGCTTCTGATGTTAACATGCATGAAATCAAGGATTTTTTGGTTACAGAAGTCAACAAATGAGAGTGCCTGTGTGGGAGGTGGGACAAAGGAGGTATCTGAGGCATGTTGAGTGGGACTAGGGGCTCCACAGTAAACTAAAACAATGATAACTATCCTAAATATCAGTATACAAGGCATATTGACATTTGAGAGAGACATAAAGTGAGACATAAATCAATCACAGGGGTTGATTGGGAGAGCTAGCTAAGACAACGGGTAAGACAACAACAGCTAATCAGCTAAGATAACAACAACAGGTTAAATGGCAATGAATGGGCAGAGAGGGTCGGTTAACTACACACAGGGCCTGAGTTCGAGGCTGGGGCCGACAGATAAACAAAAAAATAAACACAATGGAGTACCGTGATTAATGAACAGTCCAGCAGGCATCAGCTATGTAGCCAAGTGATCATACGGTCCAGTGAACAGCAATAGATGGAACAGGGAAGCCGTGGGGTAGTCATTACTACGCTAGCACGCGGGAGACATGACGTTTAACGTTAGCAGGCCGGGGTTAGTAGAAGCGTCTGCTCCGACATCCGTCAATGGCCGGTTGAGGGCACAGAGGATGGAGTTCCATCGGCACACCTGTCGTGGTGGTAGGGCGGGACGCCGTGTCGACAAGCCAAGCCAAGCAAGATGGCGAAAGAGGTATTGTAGTTGTAGTAATTWTGTTTGCTAGCCGGGAGATGTGCCTGGCTCGCGGCTAACTGGTGCTAGCTTCGGGACAGGGGCGTTAGCCACTATAGCCACTCGGTAGCAGCTAGCTAGCAGCAATGATCCGATGCAAAGGTCCAGAGCTTATGGCAAGGTTCCGATGGAGTAGTGGATTCTAGCCGTGTTGGGGTAGAGTCCGGGAGGCACAGCTGTGTAGYCGAGKGATCACTAAGTAGGCCAGGAGGTGGGCTTGGCTCAGAGCTAGCTTCGGGGCTGGGTCACTCGGTGGCAGCTAGCTAGCTGTGATGATCAGGAGTAATGGTCCAGGGTTTAYGGCAGGAATCCGGCGTTGTAGTGGAGAAAACAGTCCGATACTGGCAGGCTGGCAAGTATTATCCAGGCTAAAAAACGGCTGGTGTCTGTGCAGAAGGTAAAGGCTGCTAGCAGTGGCTGACAATGACTAAATAGCTAGTAGCTAATTAGCTGGTTAACTTCTGATGGCTAGYTTCTGATGGAGGTTCTGGCTATAAGGTCTAAAACAATTGTGTGAGGCGGGTTACCGGAAGATATATTTAATTTACAAATGGAAAAGAGATTGAAAATGAATTGAAATATATACAAAAAAAGACAAAGACAAAAAGTACACGAGAGAACGACAAACCATGTCTGCACTGCTACGCCATCTTGGTTGAATGTGAGATTCTACAATAAAACAGTGGAAAAACGAATACATTTTCACTAAATGTCAATAAGGTGGTCACCAAAATACATAAGAAATAATTTAAAAACATTAATGTGGCTATGTCTAAAATTCCCAATACTTTACATTATGATATTTAGCAACCACAGGAGGTTGRTGGCACCTTAGTTGTGGAGAGCGGGCTCATAGTAATGGCTGGAATGGAATGAAAGGAATGGTGTCGAACTCATCAAACACAGCAATTCAACCATGAAGGCCTGATTCACACAGTCTCCTCTGAACAGTTGATGTTGAGATGTGTCTGTTACTTGAACTCTGCGAAGCATTTATTTGGACKGCAATTTCTGAGGCTGGTAAATCTAATGAACTTATCCTCTGCAGCAGAGGTAACTCTGGGTCTTCCTTTCCTGTGGAGGTCCTCACGAGACATAGCGCTTGATGGTTTTTGCGATTGCACTTTCAAAGTCCTTGACATTTTCCGGATGGACTGACCTTCATGTYTTAAAGTAATGATGGACTGTCGTTTCTCTTTGCTTTTTTGAGCTGTTCTTGCCATAATATGGASTTGGTATTTTACCAAGTAGGGCTATCTTCTGTATTTACCACCCCTATCTTGTCACACCACAACTGATTGGCTCAAATGCATTAAGAAGGAAAGACATTTCCCAATTGTACTTTTAACAAGGCACACCTGTTAATTGAAATGCATTCCAGGTGATTACCTCATGAAGCTTGTTGAGACAATGCCAAGAGCGTGCAAAGCTGTCATCAAGGCAAAGGGTGGCTACTTTGAAGAATCTCAGATATAAAATATATTTTGATTTGTTGTTTTGGTTACTACATGATTCCATTTGCGTTATTTCATAGTTTTGATGTCTTTACTTTTATTTTACAATGTAGAAAATAGAAAAACCCTGGAATGAGTAGGTGTGTCTAAACTTTGGACTGATACTTTATATAAGTTTAAGTAAAAAATCTACATGTGTAGAAATAATTGACAAAATAAATGTCTCCCAACTGTTTTAAATATGCATAAGCCCAATGTGAATGAAGTATACTTTTTGTTTATCTTGTTTGCTTAAATATATTTTGATTGAAGTGAATTAATAAAAAATGAATKAAGTGTTTTTAGTTTTTACCCTTTATTTGCTTCTTGAAATTACAGTTGCAAACACTCAGTYCTTAGAAAAGTATTGGTGATGGGAGCATTTGTAGTTCTCTTCTTGAACAGCAGAGGGCCCAATTGAATCATAAAAGTTAYGTGAGTGATACAAGGACAGAACACACTAGACACGTGCCTTTTTGTTTGYAGACAGTCATTTCAATATTCTTCTTTTAGACTTAAAATGTTGTACCCAGCACCTAGATTATCTACTTTGTCATGAGTTTTAATAGTGTCATTTCTTGCCAAAAACCCCATACCATTAACATAACATTGGAGTGAATTAATATTATTTCAGCTGGCATTTTTTATTTCTGGATGAAGCATGGACATTTGTAATGAAATACATGCATATTCATTCTGTACAGTTATCATTTGTTTATCAGTGTTAGGTATCGTCAAGTATATTGTACTTAATCACCACTGGACAGTCCACAAACATAAATATCAACTTGATATCTTCTTAAATTTATGTTTTCTTAACATTACTGAGGCTAGTTCCCAAAGTCTTCATATTTCATAATGATCATGACTGGTAAAGGATTTGATTGGATTTGATTTCAAAGAAAGATGCTTGCTGRGTGGAAGAATTTCTTCAGCCTCCTGTTGTGCCTTCTTCACCATGATGTCTGTGTGGTTGGACCATTTCAGCTCCTCTCTATAGGCTGTCTCGTTGTTGTTGGTAATCAKGCCTACTACTGTCATGTCGTCAGCAAACTTGATGATGGAGTTGGAGCTGTGTGAGGCCACACAGTTGTGGGTATACAGGGAGTACAGAAGGGAACYGAGGACTCACCTTTGTGGGSCCCCGTGTTGATGATCACTGTGGAGGAGGTAATGTTGCCTACCTTCACCACCTGGAGACGGCCCGTCAGGAAGTCCAGGACACAGTTGCATAGGGAGGAGTTCAGTCCTAAGGCCGTGAGCTTGGAGGGCACTGTGGTATTGAAGGCCGAGCTGTAGTCAATGAACAGCATCCTCACATATGCATTCTTTTTGTCCAGGTGGGTGAGGGCAGTGGTGGAAAAAGTACCCAATTGCCGTACTTGAGTAAAAGTAAAGATACCTTAATAGAAAATTACTCAAGTAAAAGTGAAAGTCACCCAGTAAAATACTACTTGAGGAAAAGTCTAAAAGTATTTGGTTTTAAATATACTTAAGTATCAAAAGTAAAAGTAAAAGTAAAAGTACTTTTGGTTGTCAGGGGAAATGTATGAGTAAATAGTTCATTATTTTCTTTAGGAATGTAATGAAGTAAAAGTAAAAGTAGTCAAAAATATAAATAGTAAAATAAAGTACAGATACCCCCCAAAATGACTTAAGTAGTACTTTCAAGTATTTTTACTTAAGTACTTTACACCACTGGGTGAGGGCAGTGTTCAGTGGAATGGTGCTTGCATCGTCTGTGGATCTGTCGGGGTGGTAGGCAAATTGGAGAGGGTTGAGTGTGATGGGGAGGGAGGAGGTGATGTGATCTTTGACTATATAGCCACTCGAAGCACTTCATGACGACGGAAATGGAAATGAGTGTTACAGGTCGGTAGTCATTCCGTTCAGTTACTTTCCCTTTCCCATTGAGGTATTGCACTCTGAATGAATCTCTCTGCTACTGAGTTGGGGTTAATCTCAGTCGCCCACAGAGCAGAAAAATATAAATCGTTGCAGTTGATAGGCTATATATTATAGCTGCAAATGGTTACTACGCAAATGGGTAAAGAGGGCCTAGGAGTTTGACATTTTTTTTTTGCTGCTGTAACGCTCAGAAATAGATGGTAGTGCTGCTGATCAGTTTATCCTACCCCACCCGAATCCTCCACCTTTTATCCATCAGTCCCCCACCCTGACCTTTCAGATCCATATTGTGAGAACCCAACAGGGTACGGTGGACCCATTTRCTGTAGATTGTTGTGATGATAATTGGCCCTGCAGGCCCTGTCATGCCCTGTCATTTTTAGACAATCACCAAACATGACTACAGTAAACTGAGCTATATCAAAGCTACAACGTCGGGGTTCAGTTGAATTCAGATTCTGCATCAAATGTATTGAGCAGCTAATAGCCATGCTGAAGCCCAGGGCTGCCTTTAAAGGTTAACGGSCTGACGTTTATTTAATACTTCATTGCGTCAATTTATAGAGTGACACATGGTTGCCACGTCTCATCCTGTAGCATCAATTCATTGGGAATGATTACCTAGGTTTATAATGTCACATAACAAGCACTGGCCACAGGGTATTGCAACTTTAGCAGTGATGCTGATAGAACATGTACATTTCATCAAGTCATATTACATTGTCTAATAGACAGATACGATTTGCCACACAAGGCTACGTTGCTGTGYGTAGAATAAAGGGTTTAGGACATTTGGCCCTTATGTTTAGCGGGAACATTACTTCAGTGGATGTTTTAATGGTGGAGACACAGACCATTATCACGTTCTGGGATCACCTACAGTCACTCTTTATCTCCTGATACTTTTAAAACCAATTGATTCCAAGGAATAGTTGGAGCTCTTTACTGTGATGCACATTCAAAAAGAGTCCTGTAGGTGTATTATTTTAAAGGGGCTGTGCAGTCAAAAACTTAATTTCCTGTCAAAAAAGAATTCTCCCACACTATGTYGAAATAACACTCTGAAATTATGAAAATTATGAGAAGTTATGATTGAGCTTTTAGAAAAAAATGCCTGGAGTTTTTGGCCCACAGCATGACATCATAATCAGATCTGACTATTTTGAACAGTAACCAGTAATTTTTTATTTGCATTTATACAATGGGTGGGGTCTAATCCTGAATGCTGATTGGTTAAAACCGCATTCCAGATGGTGTCTATTCCACAAGTTACCACAGGTTAAATCTATTATGYAAAAATGCCTTTTTACTCTGTTCCATCTGACTGTGCAAATCCACTGTCTCATCAGCCCAACCAGGCAATTTATAAACTTGATCTCCACTATAAAAAGCATCTAGAGATTATCTAACATTTCTTTCAGATTAAGATTTTGTTTTCAACTGCAGAGATTTGTATTAACCTTGCTGTCTGTCTCTCCGACATTTGCAACATTGTTTCAATATTCAAATTCGATCTCCAGCTATCGCATAGTAATGCACATGTCGGGAGTCGGGATGAGACAGACAAGAAGGCAGCATAATTGAATCAGCATAATTTTTATGGATATATACAAAGAAATGTCAATTGAAAAAAGGTAAAACGAAACGAAATGCAGCTAGTTTGCAGTCTTTCCAGCTTCAGTTTGAAGTTATTGTGTTTGCTGTGTTGTTAACTATCTCCTCTGAACAATAGTGTCCTAACGAGAGAGCACATTTTCTATGCAAGGCTAAATCGTGCCTCATTAGCTCATTGTTATGGATGTATCCAAATAAATGGCACTAGACACAGCTTAAACAAATGCAAATGCAGCTACTGTTGTTAGGCCCTCGACGACTAACAACACCCATGTCAACATATCCTCTAAACACCGGCTTCTCTGGTATTATCACTTAAACGTGTCCTCCTACTTTGAAGAGGGGTGTCAAACTAATTTTGCCCCGGGGGCCTCATTCAGTCTTCAACGAGATCCAGCATCCCGGAGTMGCCTCTTCACTGTTGACGTTGAGACTGGTGTTTTGCGGGTAATATTTAATGAAGCTGCCMGTTGAGGCGTCTGTTTCTCAAACTAGACATTTTAATGTACTTATCCTCTAGCTCAGTTGTGCACCGGGGCCTCCCACTCCTCTTTCTATTCTGGTTAGAGCCAGTTTGTGCTGTTCTGTGAAGGGAGTAGTACACAGTGTTGTACGAGATCTTCAGTTTCTTGGCAATTTCTCGCATGGAATAGCCTTCCTTTCTCAGAACAAGACTTAAGAGTTTCAGAAGAAAGGTYTTTGTTTCTGGCCATTTTGAGCCGGTAATCGAAACCACAAATGCTGMTGCTCCAGATACTCAACTAGTCTAAAGAAGGCCAGTTTTATTGCTTCTTTAATCAGAACAACAGTTTCAGCTRTGCTAACGTAATTGCAAAAGTTTTTKCTAATGATAAATGATTATTTAAAATGATAAACTTGGATAAGCTAACACAGCGTGCCATTGGAACACAGGAGTGATGATTGCTGATAATGGGCCTCTGTACGCCTATGTAGATATTCCATWWAAAAAATCTGCCGTTTCCAGCTACAATAGTCATTTACAACATTAACAATGTCTACACTGTATTTCTGAGCAATTTGATGTTATTTTAATGGACAYWWWWTTKRMTTTTCTTTCAAAAACAAGGGCATTTCTAAGTGACCCCAAACTTTTGAACGGTAATGTATATACAGTGCATTCGGAAAGTATTCAGACCCCTTMTTTTTTCGCACATTTTGTTCCGTTACAGCCTTATTCTTAAAAGGATGAAATAATTGTTTACCCTCGTTAATCAACACACAATGCCCSAAAATGACAAAGCAAAAACAGGTTTTTAGACATTATTGCTAATTTATACAAAATAAAAACAGAASTATTCAGACCCTTTGCTTTGAGACTCGAAATTGAGCTCAGGTGCATCCTGTTTCCATTGATCATCCTTGAGATGTTTCTACAACTTGATTGGAGTCCACTTGTGGTAAATTCAATTCATTGGACATTATTTGGAAAGGCACACACCTGTCTATATAAGGTCCCACAGTTGACAGTGCGTGTCAGAGCTAAAACCAAGCCATGAGGTCGAAGGAATTGTATGTAGAGCTGTGAGACAGGATTGTGTCAAGGCACAGATCTGGGGAAGGGTACCAAACATGTCTGCAGCTTTAAAAAAAACTTTTTTTGCTTTGTTATTATGGGGTATTGTGTGTAGATTGAAGAGGAAAAAAACAATTTAATAAATTTTAGAAATAAAGTTGTAACGTAACAAAATGTGGAAAAAGTCAAGGGGTCTGAATACTTTCCGAATGCTGGTCGAGATAATCCTATCCGCCAATCAGGGCTCTGTGTGTAAATATATTTACATTTGTATCAACACGCCCACACAATCAGACTGAGCGTKKCAATGGCAAAAGAAGGCTCTGGGAAACAAATGATCCAAAATATATTTTGKAGTCATTTTCATGAAATAAACCCATGCAGTGATTTATTAGACATACAGTGATTATTTAAACATACAATTGTAAAAGACTGAATGGGGGCTTTAATATTTCAGGATTGGGTGCATATAAATTACTATTCGACTGAACATATAACATAACATTGTTCTGTTCTGTTTTGCCTTTTGTAACGGTTCTCCTCTTCGTCTGAGGAGGAGTTGGAAATATCRGACCAATGTGCAGCGTGGTACGTATCCATAATATTGTTTAATCGAGAATGAATACAAAAYGAACAAGAGAATAAATGAAAACCGACACAGTCCCGTATGGTGCAAACACTGAAACGGAAAATAACTACCCACAACCCATAATGGGAAAACAGGCTACCTAAGTATGATTCTCAACCAGAGACAACGATCGACACCTGCCTCTGATTGAGAACCATACTAGGCCAAACACATAGAAATATAAYKTACAGAACAAAACATAGAAAAACAACATAGAATGCCCACCCCAACTCACGCCCTGACCAAACTAAAATAAAGACATAAGAAAGGAACTAAGGTCAGAACGTGACACCTTTTACCATGCTCACAATTCTGATCTCCCCCTACTGAGAGATGAAAACTGCTGCAATTACAGGTTATCTATGGGGAATTTCTGATAACTGATGCTTTTGAAATCTGCAATAACTTTAGCAATAACATATTAGGTTCTCATCATAGTTCTTGTGTGTTTTTTATTCTTACTTTGATTTTGTATTCTATGTTCTATKATTATCTATATYATTATTATTATTATCACTGCATTGTCGGAAAGAGCTCTCAAGGTAAGAATTTCCCTGTACTGTTTTACACCTGTCGTATCCTGTGGCACGTGGCGAATAATCTTAGAAATGTGAAACTAGGTTTTTCTTCAGGCTTATTCATGCCCGAAATTGCACTGCAATCATGCTGTTATGGTACAATTTTCAGTTACCTGTGTTCCACTATCAAGAAAGTGAGTGATATATGGATTCATATGCTTTACTCATAAAATGAGGAACCAGCAGTTGTGGAACAAATAAGACATCATAYTGTAATCATACTGCATTATAGTCAAATGATCATGCAACAAACACCATATCACATTTAGAGGGAGAWAAAATTCCTTTCTCCACAGGCTCTGGGCACTTTAGCAGCATTACCAATTTAATTAATGGTACTTTCTAAATATCTTCTCTGCGTGATCAATTTCTTTTTATTCATTTTCATTATTTCAATGGTCTCATTTTAAGCATAAGACATTGTGCATTGTGAGAGTATATCTGGTGCCATCATATATTTCCATGCCTTCCTGATGGCAGCACGATTTTATTTTTTTTGGGGGGGGGGATTGAAATGTTTGTTCATAAGGGGTCAGAGCAATCCAGTGATGTTACGGTGTTGGCCAGTTTTTTGGACCATGAAGTTAGACAAATGTGGAAACACCTCATTGAGATGTCCCGTGTCAGATTGTTTCTGCTCTTGGTTAATTGGAGGAATACTTACACGTAATCCCAAAGGCTGTTGTAGTTTCTGAGAAGAGACTCTGGGGATTCTGGACACATTTTGGACCGACCCTTCAATGTACCTTCACATTTCACAAAAGGAAGGCAATGGAGACTCCTTAGAAACAATAATAATGGTCCCGTGTGGCTCAGTTGGTAGAGCATGGCACTTGCAACGCCAGGGTTGTGGGTTCATTCCCCACGGGGGGACCAGGATGAATATGTATGAACTTTCCAATTTGTAAGTCGCTCTGGATAAGAGCGTCTGCTAAATGACTTAAATGTAAATGTAAATAATGTTAAGAAGAGATAACAATATTAATAAGATACACGCATCAATATAATTTTATCTACTTTGTTGTGTCAAGCTGGATTCCTGTCACATGAGACCATAGCCACATGACATAACAAACAGTCAAGAACCCAAGCAAATAGGTCAGGACAGCCTCACAGACGCATTACAGTATGCTCATTTTCAAGGTATCCCTATTGGAAACCAAATATAGATCAGTTCGAGGTAACATTACAGTGAACAACACATTAGACAATAATAATTAGACAATAACACAGCTGCTCTCGCCATTCAAATTTGATCACCCAAAAGAAGCAGGGAATCTTTAAACACAGTGTTTGTTTGTGGAGATGGGGGATGAGTCATCAGCGGGGCTGTCATGATTAATCTGATCCTTCCATCCTATTTGTTCCACCTCATCCCTTCCAACTGGTCTGTCTTGTTTCCTTCTTTTCACAACGGCTGTCATCGTCCCAGAGTCACACAAACACTTACAAGCACACACTCACGTTCATCCCTGCATGATGACCATAGCTATCACTGACGGAGACCAAGTGGATTATAATAATATTAGTACTATTATTATTCCATTAAGTGACAGTATACATGAGCGTGACTTACGCTTTGTATGAGGTGACCGTGCATTGGTTCAGAGGCTGCTGAACACACCACAGGACCAGATAACACTTTCAGACATAATTAGGTGGATTCAAATGTGCAATGGGGACCTTAGACTCCTGAGGCCTTAATATGAGTACGGTTGCAGGGTTCTTCCATGGCCTTGCTGCTCCCAACTTTCTGCCAGCAGTGACCCTCTGACCCTGTGTTAGACACAGCAGAGCTCAGATCACAGGACCTCTATTCTGTAGCCTAGGCCTGGCTCGTAATCGAATTAGGGTATCTGAATGGTTCCAGAGAGGAAGAGACGAGGAACGGCTAGCACAAAGGACCTCTGGTGGCCGCTGTCATACTGGAGCCCCGCTCGCCGCTCCWCTGTCTCCTCACATCAGGCACGCGCTGCAGCCGAACGCCTAACGYCCAGGATGCGCCACATCGCACATTGCCCCTCTGCTATCCCCATCCAAAGAGGAGCCTCCGCCTGACCAGAATAGAAACCATGTTTGGAGATATGAAGGGGTGAGGGTGGCAGTGGGGGGATGGGGATAGTAGGATATAGAAGCAGATAGGGTTTATTCTAAAAGCATTACTCCACCCTTGGCCTGTATACTCCAGTCATCAGTAACAGTGACCTCCCTTCTGTCACCTCTGGCAGTCAAGCTGTCCTCCAGACCCACTGCACTTCATGAGCACTCTCCCCGGGGCCCTTCTCTCTCCGCATCTCACAATGTGTGTATGCTTTGTGCAGTTTGTTGTCACAGAGGCTTGTACGCCTAGCGTGCAAGTTACAAAACATTGCCCACTTTTCCATACCGCAAGTTTATCTGCTGAGAGTAATAGCTGCATTGTCTGTCATAGTGGGGAGAGGATTTACATGATAATGGTAAGAGCAGAAATGTTAGCTGCATTCAATCATTCCTGCATTTTGCAACATTAATGAGTTTCTACTACTGTCCCTGGCTCCCTGCAATCATAGACATGTAACAATAAGCTTCAACAATATCTTGCATGTTGTAAATACTGTAATGTGAGTGTGATTGAATGGAGGCCAATGTCATCACATTGGACCAATTGTCTGATTCAAAAATATAAAACTAATTTAAAATAGTGTCTAGACGAGTGCAGTTCCGTAAAATGTCATGCGCGTGAATGTTGTGTAATTCATTTTAAACCTAACATCGTTAGAGGAGCCGTCATCAACTAACGCCAGCTTTAGCTCCTCTGCCCACTTGCAAAACTGTAGTGTTTTGAGTTGAGTAACCTTTACTGTTTCCATGGAAACTGGGAGTCCGAGGCCCTGAATATCCGACATAAGGACACATGAGCATCTACAGAGAGGCAATTCACATCAGCATTTCAAGTAAACGTAATGGTCAACGATCCATATGTTGTTTCAACGAAAAGGCTCAATCAAGAAGCACTTCAAGCACTATTGTCAATCCAAACAAAAAATGTTTGGCTTCCAAATTGATAAGGGAGGATATTGGATATACGGAAAACAACTGAACTCCAACTGTTTCAGGTGGAGATGAGTAATACGCTCAATTCGAACCCATTGTATCACCCCAATAAAAGTACATCAATAAACCTGTAGGGGGAGCTGGCACTGTATTAATTCCCTCGACAAAAAAATATTCCAGCTTGGAAAAAGGCCAGGAGTGCATCCCCACCTTGAGGGGCTACACAAATCCTCAGCCTCCAGGATAACGCAACTGTAATAGTTTCCTCCTTAAACATACATGTGTAAATGKATTTTTAGCACTGTCTCTGTGCACTGTGTGCCTGTAGAAATTGTATGTAAAGGAAGTTTGTTGACCTCAATGTTGTCTTAATAACTCATTAATAATAATGATAATTTGGGATTATTGAGCAGCTACTATTTAAAACAGCCTGGGATGCATTATGTGGTTGATATTACAGCATCTTGGACATGTTACATTTCCTTTAGGACAAACTCCTTCAGCGTGATATTTAGCCACTGAATTCCCATTAATAAAAAGTGGAAATCCTAAGGTAACTGGTGACACTGGTGAATCAATGTACATTGCTAGTTGAATAAGAGGTGAAAGATTTTATTCATTTTCTTAGGTTTTAATAATGAATTTCATCCTCCTGATATCATTATCAAGCTCTACTGAAATGTGTTCTTAGGCAATCGGTAGGATGGCTGGACCTGATATTTTCAATCGCTCTACAAATGACTGTGTCCCTTATATGATTGTGTTACACTCAATAAATCAATGGTTATTCTTAGGAAATCTGTAGGATGGCTGGACCTGATATTTTCAATCACTCTACAAATGACTGTGTCCCTGGTATTTAAGGTTTCATTTCAAGTTTTGATTATGTTACACTCAATAAATCAATGGTTATTCTTAGGCAATCGGTAGGATGGCTGGACCTGATATTTTCAATCACTCTACAAATGACTGTGTCCCTGGGACATAAGGTTTCATTTAAAGTTTTAATGATGTTACACTCAGTAAATCAATGGTTCCCACATGGGATTCAGTAAGGTTGCACAACCAGGAGACTGGCTACATCTGTGCATCAGCTGCTTTCAGAGATGTGGTAGTGAACATGCWAAATACAATTTAAGAAAATACACTGAGTGTACAAAACAATAATTTCCACAGTTGTGTCAAGTTAGCTGGATATACTTTGGGTGGTGGACCATTCCATTCCTGATACACAAGGGACACTGTTGAACATGAAAAACCCAGCAGAATTGCAGTTCTTGACACAAACCGGTGCGCATGTCACATTCTACCATACCCCGTTCARAGGCACTTAAGTATTTTGTCTCGCCAATTCACCCTCTGAATTGCACACATACACAATCCATGTCTCAATTGTCTCAAGTCTTAAAAATCCTTACTTGACCTGTCTACAGCCCTTCATCTACACTGATCGATGTGGATTTAACAAGTGACATCAATAAGGGATCATTATTTCACCTGGATTCACCTGGTCAGTCTATGTCATGGTATAATGGCTCACGAAGCTACACAAATACTGCAGAGGGTAAAGATGACAACAACCCTGTGAGCTTTGAGGTGTGTTTGTGGAGCAGTTTGGGATTAGCTCTGAGTATCACTTCTTCTCTTTTTTAGAAAAACTCTCTTCAAAATATTGTAACTTTTTTAACATGAACCAATAGTGATTCTTGAAACTGAAGACAAGCTAATAGAATAAAATATAAAAGTGTGTGGTTCGTCGGACAGGGCCACAGTGTCTCTGGACCCCTCCTGTCGCAGCCTCCAGTATATATGCTGCAATAGTTTATGTGTCGGGGGGCTAGGGTCAGTCTGTTATATCTGGAGTATTTCTCCTGTCTTATCCGGTGTCCTGTGTGAATTTAAATATGCTCCCTCTAATTCTCTCTCTCTCTTTCTCTCTTTTCTCTCTTCTCTCGGAGGACCTGAGCCCTTGGACCATGCCTCAGGACTACCTGGCCTGATGACTCCTTGCTGTCCCCAGTCCACCTGGTCGTGCTGGTGCTCCAGTTTCAACTGTTCTGCCTGCGGCTATGGAACCCTAAAAGCCTGTTCACCGGACGTGCTACCTTGTTCCGGACCTGCTGTTTTCGAYTTTCTCTCTCTACCGCACCTACTGTCTCTAACTCTGAAGATCAGCTATGAAAAGCCAACTGACATTTACTCCTTAGGTGCTGACCTTTTGCACCCTCTACAACCACTGTGATTATTATTATTTGACCCTGCTGGTCATCTATGAACGTTTGAACATCTTGGCCATGTACTGTTATAATCTCCAMCCGGCACAGCCAGAAGAGGACTGGCCACCCCTCAGAGCCTGGTTCCTCTCTAGGTTTCTTCCTAGGTTCCTGCCTTTCTAGGGAGTTTTTCCTAGCCACCATGCTTCTACATCTGCATTGCTTGCTGTTTGGGGTTTTAGGCTGGGTTTCTGTATAGCACTTTGTGACATCGGCTGATGTAAAAAGGGCTTTATAAATACATTTGATTGATTGATTGATTGTGGTTGTGACAAAATGTACAAATCAGCCAGACAGATCCCCATCTTTATAGTTGGCCTGTGCACAAATAATGTCATACTGAAGATCTATTACAAACCAATTTGTCATGGATGTTAGTCATTAGATCAAGTCTGTATGGCTATGAGGAGAATTGACAAGCATTGTGGTTATTTCCCACCCTGCAATGCCACGTCATAAGGGGCAATGGACCATGTCCACAATGACTCACTGTATTCTAGCTCTGGGGATCTAAATCTACTATGACGATTAACYATTGATTCAATAAGCAAGTAAAAAGTATGAAATCATCAATTATAAGCCCGTCTTTCCAAATGATTTACTGGATTGGAGATTTATTGAGACCACTTTGAAATCCATTGCCTTGTTTTGTCACATTATGGTTTCTGAATAAGACATATTATAATACATTGAATGTAATGTGAAATATTTAAACCTCCGCACCTACAAGTTCACATCGCTAGTATGATGAAAAGAGGTTGGTGTGGAGCCCAGTGGAGAGAAAGTASCCTCAAAGTTTCTAGACTGTAATGTGACCATAGCGATGAAAGAAAAATAGAAGTGAAAGAAAATACCAGAAATATCTTTTGATCTGTTTCAAAAGCACATGCTTGTTATAACTGTATGTTACAGTTCGGTACAGTAGGTACCTTACTGTGATTGTTTTCAATTGAAATGGTCAAAAATAAATKAAAATAGCTCTTAGCAAAATGCAATATCTCAAGCAAGAATTTTGCTATGACTGTTTGGGAGTGGACTGAGAGRGGGGCCTAATTGGAGGAGCCTAATGGGAGGAGCCTAATGGGAGGGATGTGTAACTTTAAAACTAGCTGCCTTTGGCAGAGAGGAGGGCAAACTCTCTTTGTTACTGGTCTTTTTAACTTACAAGCTGAAATTTCAGGCAGTCTTTTCAAAAAGTCCTTACATTAAAAGCGCATTATCATAATTTTCACAATTTCACAGTATCATTCCAACCAATGTGGAAATATATATGAAACCACACTTCCCTTTAATAAAAGAGAATCATTATATCTACTTATTTTCAAGACGTGACAAACAGCACAGTAGAGCCATATCCTGAGACAGTGTTTTTTAAACGAAAAAAAAAAAAATGAAATTAGCAGATAGAATTGGAGAATATTCATCAAATAACATTATTATGTTATTGTCCTGTTTTGCATGACAGCAATCAAGTTTTCAAGATATATAACTTTCAAAATACACACATACAGCCGGTATGATGGATTTTGCATCATATGATGCTGAGTTTTGCGTCATATGATGCCGCGTTTTGCATCATATGAGGTAAAATAAATCATACCAGCTGTATTCTGAAAGTTATATATCTTGAAAACCTTATTGTTGACATGCAAATCATTTTGGGACTATATCAACAATGGACTAATGAAACAAATAACAAAATATCGTTTATGGGTGGAATTTTCCTTTAAGTGAAACTGATACTCATTGTAAGCCATGCATGGTTTTTCATTGGAGGTAGACAAAGTAATTGCCTGTTCCATTTTTGTGGTAGAGCTGTGATGAGTTGGTTATACTTTTGTATTGAGCATACATCTCCATGCACCTTTGTTAATTTCTTGTGTGACATGATTTTACCGGTCTTATTTACAATGGCGTTCATAAACATGATAACTTCATTGAGACACAGTGTTTGAGACATTGAGACACAGTGTTTGAGACTCAGTGTTTGAATCTCCAGCAAATAGAGATGGTGTCACTGACATTTAGCTCAGAGATGATTTTAAACAGAAGTGACCCGCTCTACTTGCAAAGGCCAACACCGGCAGGCATCATGTGAGATCATTGTCTATCTAATCCACCCCCAGCAATTTACTCATCAGAAATGAGGTTATATTGGGACCAGTCGTGTTTACAATAAGGATGCTGCTAAAGGTCTGATCTGACTTGTGGAAATGTGTGTCTGCAAGACAGAGTTTCAGGAGAGGAGTGCTGTGGTCAGGTCAGGTCTAACATTACACTTTAGACCTGGTTTGGGTGGGCTGTTGAGGTTAGCTGTATGTGTCAGCATCACACCTCAGCCCCACTCATGTTCCAGTGCAGATGGATTAMATTTGTACTGTAGCATAGGATTAATATAGTTTGCGGATGGTGAGGGTGGGCTTCAGGGGGAAGTCATTGTCATTGCAGAGTGAACTGTTTCTTCWCATGGAAACAGTGAGTAGGCACCTGCAAGTAAACTGGGCATCACTGTATAGGGGAGAGTGGGGTAAGTTGTGCCAAAGGGGTAAATTGAGCCGCCCTTTTTTCTTGGAAGCCATATACAAAATGTATCAATTGACAAAATATTTAATAAGAGCTCATCATTTCATGGAGTCTGTTAGCAAGTTAGGTCCAAAAAAACAGATTTTCACAAAGTCGAATGAATTTGTGTTAAAGGTTTCATGATGCGTGTATGTATCTAAACCAACGTTGATAATTTTAAGATTGTTCCATACATCAGTTGGGGTCTCTATAAGTTTCAATATCAGGTCCTAAACCTAGTATGAAAGTACATTATTGTAGCTGTGTGGGCTAATATAGTAAAATGTAAAAAAAAGAGTTTAACTTAGGCAAGTCAGTTAAGAACAAATTCTTATTTACAATAACAGCCTACCAGGGAGCAGTGGGTTAACTGCCTTGTTCAGGGGCAGAACAACAKATTTTTAACGTGTCAGCTCGGGGATTCAATCCAGCAAACCTTCGGTTACTGGCCCAATGCTCTAACCACTAGGCTACCTGCCGCCGCCAATGGCAAGGCGTAATGCAAGGCATTATCATTGAGATATGAGATAACAACAGGGCCTGGGCTATGTTAAAAGTGTTGTTTTTTTATGTACAAAGTGTTTGTTAGGTGTTAAGCATGTGTTCAAATATGCTTAAAATATTTCAAATAAAAAAAGGTGATTGTGAATGTGTTTGGGAAATAATGATACACATTTTTAAAAAGGTAGTGGTAATATTTCATTCAGTACATACTCAGTACATACATTTGTAGGCGGCTTATCTTACCCTGTCCCACAGCTCAACTTACCTCATACCCAGGGTAAGTTGTGCCAAGAGACACCTWTTTTTTGGACATGCTATGTTTCTACAACTGTAATGTTTACATAAATTCAGATTATTTCCAGGGATACACAACATCTAGTAATACATGTAGATATCTGTATTATAAAGAATACTATATTTCCCTTGACAGAGTGATGCTGAATGTAAAAATAAATGGCTAAACTCCCCCTTACAGTTCAAAGACCAGTGGTGCTGTTCTTGGCCAACAAAGGCTACATCTATTGTCTTGCCATGTCCAAACTCACTGATATTCTATACATATTACACACAAGTTTACAACTTGGCTAGAATAATCCTATTTAGAAGTGATTTTAGAGACTTTCATATCCAATACACTATGTGACATAGTAAATACAGATGTATGTACTGTCATTTGCTTTTCTTTATTGGGTCTCATATAATAGATAGAATTTGGAAAGTTCTATCTCTGTCAGTACTGTATAACTTCATGTCCTTATGCTTTTCGGGGGTCATCTAAGACAACTATTCACGAGAGTTCAAGAGGAGTGCACCATTTCTCCCTGATCATACAGAATAAAGGCATCCTGTAAATGTAGGCCACATTATTTAAGGATTAAATACTTTTATCTTAGTGTGAAACTGCGATTGAGCTTCAAAACCCACTTTTGTTGGTTGTTCAGAATGCAGAAAAAGAAGTAGGAAGTATACACATGACAATGCCATTCATCCAAAGACAAAAAGCCCACTCGCTATATGGAAACACTGTACAGATATTTACAGTTTGTCTATTCTTGTCATTACATGATAAATCATTCAAGTTAAACCACAACTGTTTTACCCTGAGCAGCGTCACTTGCCTTCTGTTTTYCCCCCCTCTGAACAGCCCCTGTCAAAGTTTACAAACTCAGCAGAAAACCTCGGGGGGCTAAATGTGTCAGCCAACCACAAAAATAACAGGATGATAGGGTCTTAAAATAGAGCATTTAACAAAAAGTGTCACGCCCTGACCTTAGAGATCCTTTTAATTCTCTATTTGGTGAGGTCAGGGTGTGACTAGGGTGGGCAATTTATGTTTTCTATTTCTTTGTTGGCCAGGTATGGTTCCCAATCAGAGGCAGCTGTCTATCGTTGTCTCTGATTGGGGATCATACTTAGGCAGCCTTTTTTTCCACCTTAGTTTGTGGGATCTTGTTTTTGTATAGTTACTGTGTTAGCGCTACAAAACTTTACGTGTCGTTTATCTTTCCTGTTTTTTGGTGTCCATTTAATACATTTATGATGTACGCCTACCACGCTGCACCTTGGTCCAATCATTCCATCAACGAACGTAACAAAAAKCTCTATTATTCAACAATCTTTGAGAGATATTTACAGAACTGCTTTGGTCGTGTACTTGGCTACCCTTTGGCATGTATTTTGCATAATGTCACAGTCATGTATATTCTGTAATTTTCAAGCTTTATTTTTCAGCTTTGGTGTGAATTAACAAGTGATTGTTAATTTAATTTAAGTTTGTGAAAGACCTCTCAGAGCCAGAGGGAAGGAGAGAATCCGCCTGTGTTTCTATAATAGGAGATGCTTCCGGAGGTATGGGGGGTGGAGGAATATAAGAATGATACTAGACAGACCAGCCTAGTAGCTGGGCGAGTTCAACCGTCTGCATGCCAGTAAGGACCAAATTCTAGCTAGAGTGAGCACACACACACACACACACACACACACACACACACAACACACACACACAACACCACACACCACACACACACACACACACACACACACACACACACACACACACACACACACACACTGCATTCTTTCACTCTCTCCCTGTCAAAGTTCTCAGAGGAAAGACTGATCCCTATATATATACCCAGTGACCAACACAGAGCTGGCCATCGGTAGTAAAGCGTTAATTATCATTGAATGCATGAAAATAAAATAAATGAAAAGTGAAGCAAGGAAGGGGAGGCTAACATTTTTAAGATTGATATTATTTTACCTCTGAAAGGAGGTCAATTGTAGCTGGGAACTGAGTGTCTATTGCTGCCTTCCTCACCCCTTCTATGCACCCATTTGCCTTCCTCTGATGGGGAACAAACCCTGGCCTCTCATCTGGGCATGGCACACGTGAGAACTGTAAAACTCCGATAACTGAGTGATCACTCATCTATTAACAAACCGTACAGCTATTATAGTCAGTGCACAGACATAATTTGATACAATGGCATAGCCAGGAATAATAATGGCAAACCTGATTGAAAATGAAATAGGAAACATGTAAATATGAATGTGAGTATTCATATTTGAGTATGCAAACGCTGACATAATATAGATGGAAATCAAGGAGATCATTATTCAAGTGATACATGCGGACCTTATAAATAAATAACCATGTGTAGTTCTAGAACTGCGTAGAAGGCTTATGTTTACATCTAGATGCAGCGCTGTGTTATGCGGGCCATTAATCAGTCCCGGCCTGGGTGGAACTGCTGTAAAGTGGAGACCCTGACTGACCACAAGCCACTGGCTAACAGTCTGTATGTACAGTCAACCCTGGTCTGTGTGATTCACTGAGGCAGATCATCCACATTATGGCCTTCTTGATAGAGCTCCAAGACTCTCTCCCTCTTTAGTAATTCACATGGTCTTTACTGGGCCTGTGAGATGATAAACAATGTGGAGGTATTTCTTTCTTCATGTGAATAGCACTCATCCAGTCAGACTGAATAGGACCAGTAATAATCAGACATCCTCTGAATAGGACCAGTAATAATCAGACATCCCCTGAATATGACCAGTAATAATCAGACATCCCATGAATAGGATCAGTAAGAATCAGACATCCCTGAATAGGATCAGTAATAATCAGACATCCCCTGAATAGGACCAGTAATAATCAGACATCCCATGAATAGGATCAGTAAGAATCAGACATCCCCTGAATAGACCAGTAATAGGATCAGACATCCATGAAGATAGACGTAATAATCAGACATCCCTGAATAGGATCAGTAAATAATCAGACATCCCCTGAAATAGGACCAGTAATAATCAGGCATCCCATGAATAGGATCAGTAATAATCAGACATCCCCTGAATAGGACCAGTAATAATCAGACATCCCTTGAATAGGACCAGTAATAATCAGACATCCCCTAAATAGGACCAGTAATAATCAGATTGCATTTGTCACAGGGCTTTTCTGATCTTAACTTTGTGAATAATCGGTGAAATGTATATTTGACTTTTGAGTTCCCACTGTGTATTCTTGGCTAACAACAGATAAATCGTTGACAACTCAGTATGAATAAAGGAAGAACACACAACCTACAATTACATCCAAAGGCATGTCCATAATTCAATCAATAGAAATCTCAAATGAATTAACTGGAAGTCTATTAATCTGACCCCGTTACAGTTTAGCAACCTATCCTTCTTTCCAATATGTGGCTGTTTGTTTCCTTGAAAAGTCGTCACAAGAATTTCACAAAGACCACAAAAAATAAGGCAGAGAAATCACTTGGTCCGCATCGGRAGATTACATGTTGAGAAATAGAACAATCAAGAGATGTGTAATCTGAAAGCTCAATTGTGATTGAAAGAGTGAAAGGAAGCTGTGTTTGTGAGAGTGAAAGGAAAAAGGCTGTGTTCACATTTGACTCTGGCCTGGCACCCTGCTGTGACATCATGGAGAGCAGGAAACATCACCACTTCCTGTTTTGTGAACTCTGGTACAGTAATCTAAAAAAGACATGTACAATTTAGAGATAAGATTATATGGGATGCAAAATAATTTCACACTGTGTATCTGCTTTCCTTGTCACTTCTGTTCTCTTTGTAGCAGTGATCAATTATATTGTTATGTTTGCAATTATCCTTAATGATCATCATTRAGCGGGGAACTTATTTACGAGGGCTTATTTACGATGGGTTCAAAATAGATTTCCATTAAGGAAAATATCCTGAGTATACGACATGGATACCTTGGAGACTCCCTCACTATAGCAACCATTTGAAGTGATTATATAGGCCTATGTTCATGTATTACTTGCATAGTGAATCTACCTCAGTGCAAGCAATTTTAATGGGGATAGTTTCATAGCTGACGACATGGTGACATACAGTAGCTGAGGCAATGAAAACACACTACACACAGGTCTAGTCTGACTAATGTCCATGTGTTTTAGGTAGAACTGCAGAAGATGGACAATATATACAGTGCTTTCGGAAAGTATTCAGACCCCTAGCCTTATTCAAAAATTGAATGAATTTTTAAAAATCATCAGCAATCTACACACAATGACAGAGCAAAAACCAAGCCATGAGGTCAAAGGAATTGTCCGTAGAGCTCCGAGACAGGATTGTGTCGAGGCACAGATCTGGGGAAGGGTATCCAAACATTTCTGCAGCAATGAAGGTCCCCCAGAACATAGCGAACTCCATCATTCTTAAATGGAAGAAGTTTGGAACCACCAAGACTCTTCCTAGAGCTGGCCGCACGGCCAAACTGAGCAATCGGGGGAGAAGGGCCTTGGTCACTCTGACAGAGCTCTAGAGTTCCTCTGTCGTGACGGAAGGACAACCATCTCTGCAGTACTCCACCAATCAGGCCATTATGGTAGAGTGGCCAGATGGAAGCCACTCCTCAGTAAAAGGCAAATGACAGCCCACTTGGAGTTTGCCAAAAGGAACCTAAAGACTCTCAGACCATGAGAAACAAGATTCTCTGGTCTGATGAAACCAAGATTAAACATTTTGGCCTGAATGCCAAGCGTCACGTCTGGATAAAACCTGGCACCATCTGTATGGAGAAGCATGGTGGAGGCAGCATCATGCTGTGGGGATGTTTTTCMGCGGGAGGGACAAGGAGACTAGTCAGGATCGAGGCAAAGATGAACGGAGCAAAGTACAGAAAGATCCTTGATGAAAACATGCTCCAGAGCGCTCAGGACCTCAGACTGGGGCAAAGATTCCCCTTCCAATAGGACAACGACCACAAGCACACAGCCAAGACATCGCAGGTGTGGCTTCGGGACAAGTCTCTAAAAGTCCTTGAGTGGCCCAGCCAGAGCCCGATCGAACATCTCTGGAGAGACCTGAAAATAGCTGTGCAGTAACGCTCCCCATCCACCTGACAGAGCTTGAGAGGATCTACAGAGAAGAATAGGAGAAACTCCCCAAATACAGGTGTACCAAGCTAGTAGCGTCATACCCAAGAAAACTCGATGTTGTAATCACTGCCAAAGGATCTTCAACGAAGTACTGAGTAAAGGGTCTGAATAATTATGTAAATTAAATATTTTTGTTTTTATTTGAAATAAATTTGCTAAATTTTCAAAAAAAACTGTTTTTGCCTCACCATTATGGGGTATTGTGTGTAGATTGATGAGGGAAAAAACGATTTAATCAATTTTAGAATAAGGCTGTAATGTAACAAAATGTGGAAAAAGTCAAGGAGTCTCAATACTTTCCGAAGGCACTGTATCTCTGTGTGTGGTTGTGTGTATATGTGTGTGTGTATATGTGTATGTGTGTGTGTGTGTGTGTGTGTGTGTGTATCTGTCTGTCTGTGAGTGTGCGTGCACAATGACAAAACCTGTGTTGGCCATGACACAACTATCACCTGTGTCATGTTGTAAAAACCTAAATAATGATGGCAAGATGTGCTCAGCTGTGAGAGTGATGTGGAGACAGTACAGGCCTGTGCAGCAGAGATGAGGGGAGCACACTCCCTTTCTCTCTCTCTCTCTCTCTCTCTCKCTCTCTCTCTCTCTCTCTCTCTCTCTCTCTCTCTCTCTCTCTCTCTCTCTCTCTCTCTCTCTCTCTCTCTCACTTTCAGCAAGGGACCAGGGATTAATTACATATCAGCTGCTGAGCAAGGAGAGAGGGGGGGGGGAGTAAGTGTGGGAGGGGGGAGAGGAGGCGAGGGTAAGCCTGCAGTAGGGAGAAGCCCTGTCAGGGAGGGAAGCATTCCTCTCCCTCTTTTCTGCTGTACTGCGTGGGCCATGCCATGGGGGACACACACTGATGCTGAGGAGAGGAGAGGGAGGGGAGGGGTTTCCCRMCTCCGCCAAACCACAAGAGGAAAATACAACAACAATTTACTGGTGGATCACACCCTGTATGTATGTTATTTTTTATAACTCTTAAAATGGTGGATGACCTTCCGTTTTTCCCCATCTCTTATCTGAGATACTAGCCTGCATCATTTGACTTAATAGCTGCTTACTGTTCAGAAGACTATCACACATCCATTGCATTGCCAAAAACACAGAACATTTACGCACATATTTATTTGCTGTCTCCACAACAGAGAAAATTCAATCACTGAAAAAGTATGAGGCATGAGATGGTCATACTGCGCAACTGTAATGACTGCTGTAATAACATTAGTTGTTGGTGTTGTAAGAAACAGTAGGCTATCACATAATATTTTCCCCTAGCCACCACAATATAATTTAACAAAATGACAACCGTAAAACTTCAATTAAACATCAAGTCTCAAATAGCCACCTGTCCCTTTTAATAGGGCTCCGGAAGGGCGCAGCGGTCAAGGGCACTGCATCTCAGTCCTAGAGGCGTCACTACAGACGCTGGTTTGATTCCAGGCTGTATCACAACTGGCCGTGATTGGGAGTCCCATAGGGCGGCGCACAATTGGCCCAGCCAATCCAGTCGTCCGGATTAGACTTTGGCCGGGGTAGGCCGTCATTGTAAATAAGAATTTGTTCTTAACTGACTTGCCTAGTTAAATAAAGGTTAAATTGTCACGCCCTGACCATAGTTTGCTTTGTATGTTTGTATGTTTTGTTTGGTCAGGGTGTGATCTGAGTGGGCATTCTATGTTGTATGTCTAGTTTGTCTGTTTCTATGTGCTTGGCCTGATATGGTTCTCAATCAGAGGCAGGTGTTAGTCGTTGTCTCTGATTGGGAACCATATTTAGGTAGCCTGTTTTGTATTGTGGGTTGTGGGTGATTGTTCCTGTTCCTGTGTTTATGTTCACGTTACGGGACTGTTTCGTCGTAGTTCGTTTGTTGGTTTATTGTTTTTGTTCTTTATTGTAAGTATTCTTATTAAAATGAATACGCACCACGCTGCATCTTGGTCCTCCGATCCTTACTTACAGCCGTTACATAAATAAAATAATAAAATAATAATAGCCGGGCAATGGCAAAATTTCWGCAAATAAACGCATGTTTYAAATAAACTCTGGGTCGAAATTAATTGTTTATGAAGTTACCATGAATTGTTTACTAGGTGTAGAGCTACAATATCTACTTTTTTGGGTGACCTGAACCAAATTCACATAGAAATGTGGGTTATAGATCTTTCATTGTCATTGAAAGCAAGTCTAAGAAGCGGCATGCTGTTGTTTCATTTTTGCATCTTTTACTTTTGGTTTTGTACACCAGCTTCAACCAGCTGAAAATACAATATTTTTGGTTAATTATTTGAATTTTAACAACCAGGAAATGGCGGAGTGATTTCTGCATATTGCACCTTTAATGTTTGATTTGTTATGTTAACTCAAAAAATAATGGCAATAATCCGTTTTTATGCCAGTAAGAAACTGCTAGTCATTGGCTGCTGCTAACAGCTGAGAACTGCTAGCTAAGTGACAAGCGCAAAGAAATTCAACAATTTACGGAGTGGTAAAAGTAAGATTTGCCGAAAATGCACAGTCAATGAGGAGAATAATTAATTATCCTGTCAAGGAAAAGTTTTTTTTTCTACTGTGACATTCCGGGGAGCCTTTAGTAGTGCACTAACATTTTTATGAGTCTAATAGTAAATACATGTCATTTAACGGTCAAATGTATTATATTTAATGTGGCGTGTAGAAAACCAGTCATGATGCTTTTATCTGATTGTCTAACAAATTACTTCAAAACATTTGATGAATGCAAAGAGACATCTGTTACAAACACCATAAATGTTATGACATTCGGTGATTGTCATTAAGCCTACTTCACAAAGGTGTCCCCCAAAAATGTGAACAATAAAAAAAWTAAAAAACGTAGATATTTTTCTTCAATTCGCAAGGGTTAGTGCTATCCGGGATCCATTTTAATCCCTGGATTGAAACAGAGTCATAAAGTAGGACAAATTACATAACAACCTGTGATCCGTGATCTCCAAAGCCAGTCACGTAGCACCCTATAGCCCCTCTCACTGCGTAGCCGACTCACTGACCCAGGTAAACCTGCCAATCTCTCACTTCTTCTTTCTCATTTCATGAAGCACCATCAAACATGTGATGACATTATGTGACAGATCAGTTTTGTCCTAGTTTACCATCGCTAATACGAAATCAAGAAAGTCTGCCAGAACCTCCGACCCAGATACGCAGATTGAAATAGGGAGCATGCTCAGTAGAGTTATCACTGCGTCGAGGGCTTTGTTGCGCCTGCCTTGACTTCAGAGAACCCGCCACAGAGAACAGAACTGGCAGAACTGAACACATCTCTATTGGATCGATCACTCTTACTTGTGTGTTCAAATAAGAACATTTTACTAAATTATATAGCTAAACCTTGCAATAAAGTTTTCTCCTTGCGCTTTCTGGAAGTCCTGCACTGTTTGAGTCCCAAACGTGGGGCAACCCAGCGTCACTTTCTCACCTAACCAGAATATTGCTGTCTTAAAAATAGCTCCCTAGATAGTGTCCAATAAGTAGATAGAGCGGAGAAAGAGACTCCCCTGTATTGAATAAGAAACACCCCATGGGCAGCAGAGTTGGCTTCAGCCTGTATGTCCAATAGCGCAGAGAGCAAGTTTATAATCAAAGTCTAGTGAAATAGCTTACAGTACAGTGACAWTTTTTGTGCAACCTACAACTCTTCCACAATGAACAGCGTCATGCAAGGGTATAGTTTGATTAGTGCCCAGAACACATGGTTTGCCCAAACCATCTTGCACAACGTCTCGCAAACCATCTTGCATTGAGGAGTGAGTCTTGCTCTGAAGATATATTGAAATCTAGTGGAAGTAAGAATGTTTGCGGCCATTGAAATAAATGGACACTTATTGAATAAAGCTCAGATTGTCCCAAAAGTAACATAACGAGGCTATACCATCAGGCGTCATTATGTTACTTTCGGGACAATCTGAGCTTTATTCAATAATACATATATATATATATATATGTGTGTGTGTGTATATGTGTATGTAAAAATATATGTACTGTATATGTAGGCTTTAATTTCCACTCAACATTTTGTGACATTGTTTKAGAAAATGTAATTGGGTGCAGACATTATAGTTATTGTCTCAAATCGTGCTGGATTTGACCAGGTCTCGCACATTTATTGCCGAGCTCTGATCAGAATTACCACTGGAAACTCCTAATAAGAGCAAGGAAGTGGAAACCCACCGGAACCGGTTCGTGTGAAGGGACGACCTTATATGGCATGTCATAGCCGAGGTTTCCGGCAATGGCGGTGCGCTGTATAGATAGGAAAACTGCATTTATTCCGAAAACCACGGCAAAACAGCAGCGGCCGTTGCTTATTTCTATATAGAAACTACTTTTGTTATAATATGCACCGTGTGAAATATCAGATTTCTTTTGAATATTTGGATAAACAGTCTCCCGCTCTCCACATTTACTCTGACAAGCCTTCCGTGTACTCCACTGCGTTGCCTAAATATGGCTTTCCTCCACTCCTAATWTGGACATTTACGTCACGGCAAGAGGCTTTATAAAGCGGTGGAATCCTCAGCCGAGGGAAACAGTCATCGGAGCCAAATAGAGCTCATGTCAATACGCTACAGAGCAGACAGCCCCATAGTAGGCAAGTTTAGAACTTATTCTAGCACACACCAAACACGTGAACTAAAAGATAAAAGGTTAATCAAAATTGAAAACACAACAGCTACATATTTCTTAATTCTTGATCACAGTCACTCATCAGGATTATTAGAAAGAAATATATGTTTTCATTCCTACCCTTCTGGAATGAATGAACCACAACATCGTTTTTGAAGACTGGGACCTTTTGCAAAGACGCCAAGTTGAAAGCAGCAAAGCCTTTGAGATCTTTCAGCATTGGAATCCTTCCTCAACAAGAGCAGTAGCAGCATCTTCAGAGTTCTCCTCTAAAGACAGCCGGTAATCTCCTCTCACCTGAGACAAGCAGGAGCAGCGTCTCCACCTCCAGCTACTCTGTCGCCAGACAGCCAGAACACCGGCAGCACCAGTACCATGGCTGCAGCCAAGACAGAGATGCTCCTCTCAGCCCTGCAGACATCAGACCCACTAGGCTTCCCCTACTCTCCCATGGACAGCTACCCCAAGCTGGAGGAGCTGATGTTGCTCCACTCAGCAGGGACCACATTCCTGGCTGCCTCCACACCAGAAGGTGTAGGCTTTGGGACCGGGGAGCCAGGAGACTCATACGAACATCTGAATGGAGGTAAGGGCTGCTCTAACTGTGAACTCTTTATGGTTTCATTCAGCAATATGCATGAAAATGTGCATAATCTATGAGGTTGCATTTGAGGTCTGACATAGTCTATGCAAAAAATATTAATATGTTAAGATGTTTGKATAAATTATAAATAGCTTTAAAAAGTGTTATTATTATTGTGCGTAGAGCTGTACCGTTATTTGTCTTTTTATGACGATTGGATGATTTAATTTTTGCAACAAAAAAKAACAAAAAATGAATGAATATGTAGTATAGTTCTATGATTTAACTGATTGCGTAATTTACATGCATTTGGTAGAAATATGAGACTGTCAGCACTCGCTCCTTATAACTTGATGTGGGATGTATTTTGTATGAACCAGCAGGATTCTTCAAAGCTCACCCCCTGAATCCTAAAAAGTAGTGGGGGCTGCCATCTGCAGCAAATGTAAATGTGCTTTTACACGGCAGCTGTTAAATGCTAACTGTTTGTTGTTGTTCTTTCAGATACATTGCCTGACATCTCTATCGGCTGTGACAAGTCTCTCATYGACCAGACCTACTCAACCCCTCGCCTGCCCTCCATCTCCTACACAGGGAGGTTCACCCTGGAGCCTGCAACCAGCTGCAGCAACAGCCTGTGGGCAGAGCCATTATACAGCCTGGTCAGTGGGCTGATAGGCATGTCCCAACCGCCCACCTCAGTTGCCCCGTGCTCCTCTGCTGCTCCGGTCAGCTCCTCCTCACACACCATGAGCTGCTCTGTCCAAATTGGTGATTCCAACCCCATCTACTCAGCTGCACCCACCTATTCTAGTGTTAGCCCTAACCTCTTCCCTGACTCTAACCAGTCCTTCCCCAGCCCGTCAAACACCTCAGTCCAGTACCCACCACCCACCTACGCCAGCAGCAAGACCTGCTCCTCCAACATGGCTCTGCCCATGATCCCAGACTACCTGTTCCCCCAGCAGCAGGGTGAGATCAGCCTGCTTCCCCCCGACCAGAAGCCTTTCCAGTCTCAGAGCATCCAGCAGCAGCTCTCCCTCACACCCCTGTCCACCATCAAGGCTTTCGCCACACAGAATGGCTCTCAGGATCGTAAAGGTTCCTACCAGTCTCCGCCGGTTAAGCCCAACCGCATGCGCAAGTACCCCAACCGCCAGTGCAAGACCCCGCCCCACGAGCGCCCCTACGCCTGCCCCGTGGAGACGTGCGACCGCCGTTTCTCCCGTTCAGACGAGCTGACACGCCACATCCGCATCCACACGGGCCAGAGACCCTTCCAGTGCCGCATCTGCATGCGCAACTTCAGCCGCAGCGATCACCTGACCACACACATCCGCACGCACACCGGCGAGAAGCCCTTCGCCTGCGACATCTGCGGCCGCAAGTTTGCCCGCAGTGATGAGCGCAAAAGGCACACCAAGATCCACCTGAGGCAGGCAAAGGACAGAAAGGTGGAGAAGGCAGGGCCCACTCCCATGGCCATCCCCTCCCCAGTCTCAGGGTACTCCTCCCCCTCCACATCATACCCCTCTCCTAGCTCCTCTTACTCATCCCCAGTGYTGTCTTCATACCCCTCCCCAGCGCCCTCCTGCTATTCCTCCCCAGTGCACAGCTCTTATGGCTCCCCATCAGTCAACACCATGTACTCCTCGGCCTCCAGTACATTTCAGACACAGGTTTCCACCTCATACGGCTCCCCCACAAACATTTACATCTCCCAAGTGGGCACTCCTCAGTCAAAACTGCAGTCCACACTCTCTCCAAAAAACATTGATATCTGCTAAGACTTTCATATCTTTAATGATCATTTATTTTTATTTTTGTAAAAGAAGAAGGAAACAACATTGTTACCTTTTCAAATGCACTTTTACTCCCTCCGTGTCCATACAGCGATTAAAGATCATGAAACATGACAGAGAGAGACGACCGAGGATAGAAAGGGAACTGTTTCTCTCTTCAACTCAACCTCAGTACTTCAATGAGTCTTCAGAGATCTAAAGAACATAGAATATTGGGCTTTGGTGGTACTTTTGATACTGACAACCTTGAATTCAAAAAGACTGATGGTACACAAACAGCCCCATGTATAGTGTACATGTGCYATGTTTTGTTTTTCATCCTTTTAGACTTTGTAGATTATCGTTCTTTACATGGTATCATTTGAACTTGATGGCACCGAATTYTCTGAATATATTTTCTCTTGTGGTAACAATGTGTGATAACTTTATTGGAGAAGAACAATTAAGAATTCGAGCATGGTAACCGTAACACTGACATTTGTTTCTATGCTCTGTATATATCACCCACTTGTACTATCTCCCATGTTGTTTTTTTATCATCATGAAATAATGAACATTCTTCATTATAAACGCTTCGGTGCCTTTTGTGAAGCTTAGCAAACAAAACTATGTTTTGTTTATCACTCTGTGATTAKTAGCCTTAAGGTGTGAAATTTATTTTTTAGGGAATGTAAGAGCGATTTTAAGGGGCAATTTGGAGGAAACCGAGGTCACAGATTACACAAGAATGTAAGCAAAATAATATATTTTTTATAACTGAACTGTAAATACAGTATGTACGTATTCAGGAGTCAACATGTTGTTGTTACCTACTGAGTAGGCATGGGATTTTTGTATGTTATTTACATGCAGTTMATTATTTTGTGGTTATTTTTATTTGTTATTGTGTTTGTGAAAGCAAATGACTGTTTTTGGCTTCTTAAGACATTGAATGCGCTTAACTGCCAAAGATATTTGGTGTACGTGATATCCTTCAAGAACAGGGATATTAATAAAATATCAACATATTACGATAAAATTKAGTGTTTTTTTCTTTCTTGTTTTCTCAATCAATATTTTCCCCACTCCACCGGAGACATACATTTAAATGAAACATCAAAGCACACATTTATGTTATTTATGGAAAATAACATCAATCAATTTAAACTGAAGAATAGAGCATTAGGGTTATGGCAGAATGTGACATTTTATGTCCAATACCACCATACTATTTATAGAGCAGTAGCAGAAATGGCAAAGTGGCGGCCCTCTTCTCCTCCCTCTCTATCTGAGAGGAATCAGTCTGAGTGTTGCCGTAAGGAGTGAGACGTGTGCCTCCCTCACCTTTGGCTCCTTGGACTGTCGTCTCAGCAACTGTCTTACCTGACACTGGGTGTATCCCAAATTGCACCATATTCCCAGGGGCCCTGGTCAAAAGTTAGTAGTGCTCTGTAAGGAAAAGTGTGCAATTTGGGATACATCAGGTGTCGTGGCAGCAAAACAGTCTCAGGCCTCTCTGCTGCCAAGCCTCGGTCAACTCTCACACTCGCTCTGTCAGCTCATGGCGCCCATGTTTGATGTTGTTAGCCATGTTAAAGTGTTGTTCGTGTCGTTTTAAGGATGCCTGTAATAAAGCTTTGTTGTTTCTGCCGAATTTCTTCACCATCGTTGCATTAAGGATTGTAGACAAAACTTTGGTCACCATGGTGTTAAWAGAGCAATGGTGTAATCAAGAAAATCACGTGCATGCTGCGCAATAATGTCTCAGAGGTGCTTATTCAGAGGAACCCCAAATCTTAAGAGGAGATGACAGCAGAAAGATTTTGCAATATTCATCATATACTTGTTACAGTTTAATTCATCACATTGTAGAATAAATATACATGATTTAATAATGTCTTAATATCTAGTGAATTAAACTACAAAACCAAATTTCTAATTAAAAAGTTAAGAACCATAGGCTTCAAAGGAATAAAAGGAAAAACATTCAAATAAGGTGCATTACTTCTACTTAAAATGTCCATATTCACAAATGAAAAGTAACAAACAGTTATAACAACCATGTGCTTTTGAAACAGATCAAATGATATTTCTGGTATTTTCTTTCACTCCTGCTTTTSTTTCATCGCTATGGTCACATTACAGTCTAGAAACTTYGAGGGTACCTTCTCTCCACTGGGCTCCACACCAACCTCTTTTCATCATACTAGCGATGTGAACTTGTAGGTGCGGAGGTTTAAATATTTCACATTACATTCAATGTATTATAATATGTCTTTTCAGAAACCATAATGTGACAAAACAAGGCAATGGATTTCACAGTGGTCTCAATAAATCTCCAATCCATTAAATCATTTGGAAAGACAGGGGCTTAAAATTGATGATTTCATACTTTTTACTTGCTTATTGAATCAATGGTCAATCGTCATAGTAGATTTAGATCCCCAGAACTAGAATACAGTGAGTCATTGTGGACATGGTCCATTGCCCCCTGTACTATTATGACGTGGCATTGCAGGGTGGGAAATAACCACAATGATAAACCACAATGCTTGTCAAATCTCCTCATAGCCATGCAGACTTGATCTAATAACTAACGTMCATGACAAATTGGTTTGTAATAGATCTTCAGTATGACATCATTTGTGCACAGGCCAACTATAAAGATGGGGATCTGTCTGGCTGATGTGTACATTTTGTCACAACCACACACCAACTTGCAGGTTCATCATGTTATATGTTATTCTATTAGCTTGACTTCAGTTTCAAGAATCACAATTGGTTCATGTTAGAAAAAGTTTCAATATTTGTACGTTTTTCTAGTAAGGAGAAGAGGTGATATTGAGGGCCAATCCCAAACTGCTCCACACACACCTCAATCCTCACAGGGCTGTTGTCATCTTTACCCTCTGCGGTATTTGTGTGGATCATAGAGCCATTATACAATGAGTGTACAAAACATTAGGAACATGACAGACTGACCAGGTGAATCCAGGTGAAATAACRATCCCTTATTGATCACTTGTTAAATCAACTTCGATCAATAGAGATGAAGGGCAGGAGATTGGTTAAATAAGGATTTGTAAGCCTTGAGACAATTGACATGGATTGTATATGTGTGCCATTCAGTGGATGAATGGGCAAGACAAAATATTTAAGTGCCTTCTAACGGGGTATGGTAGTAGATGCCATGCGCACCAGTTAGAGTGTGTCAAGAATTGCAATGCTGCTGGGTTTTYCATATTTATGGTTTCCCGTGTGTATCAAGAATGGTCCACTACCCAAAGGACATCCAGCCAACTTGACACACCTGTGGGAAGCATTGAAGTCAATGCTTCCCACAGCATCCCTGTGAAATGCTTTCGACACCTTGTAGAGTCAATGCCCTGACGAATTGAGGCTGTTCTGAGGGCAAAAGGGGATGCAATTCAATATTAGGAAGGTGTTCGTAATGTTTTGTACACTCAGTGTATGTCTATGAGGGTGAGGAGCCACGGAGGTCCCTCCACCCTCTTTCTGGCAGAGGAACAAGTGGCCGTCAAGGGCCTCTCAATCACAGGGCCTGTGGTCTGACACCGACCTGCTGCCACATTCAACTCACAATCAGGCACAGGAGGAGTATGCAGTGRATACCCTAACTCACAGCATTGGCAAAGTTTTTGTCATGCTGGGAATTGTACAACCTATTAAAAACCACCTCTTACAAGATTGTATATTGTGTCATTCAAGAAACAAGTACTATTTGGTAAGTACTGTGTAGATAATTGTATATGGTATTGGAGTCATATTGACTCATATTTGAGACATATCAACATGCATTTTAGCACCTATTTATGTGCTCCTGAATATCAAACCTAAAACCCCACTGCTCATRAATTTGGCTGCAAATATACAGGGGCTGCTGAGCATGCCGTTTGCGTGAACCTGTGTGACGACACCGAAACCTAAGTCTTAGAGATGGGGTAGTCGCTCACGTACACCATCTCTCTCCCTATGAAAAACATTCCTTTCATCCCTCCCATCTCTCAATGTCTCTGGTGCAGGCAGCAACAGGCCCATAGGCATGTCTCCAGCGGTGATACCAATGTCAGGGTCAGATATAGAAAAGCTATTTTTGGTAATCAATTTTTCTGACTGGACTCAATGGTTMCTTTTGATGTAGAGATATAATATGAGGCCTCTTGTTTTTTAGGTTTAGTAGGCTTTTGACTGGCACCGCTGTGAAACCCACTTAAAAGGATGAAGACAGTCTGACAGAGGCACGTGAGCACAAATCATAAATAAGACAACTATCAGAAGCCACGTTTATACCTGGTTCTAACATGTGTCCTTTGTACTGATCCTGTCTACTTTCTGACTGTGCCAATTCATTATTTGGGGCAATGAGTTCAGGATATTTCAATGTAGTTTAGTAAGCAACATACAGGTAACGTCTGATGAATAGTACAATCCTCATAGAACTTGCACTGTACTTTATCAGGCACCACAATCACCTGCCTACTATCTTACATTTTTTCTAGCCCTAATTATCCCGGTCACATAAATTAACCTCAGTACCAAAAGGAGGTTCTGAATCACAGTAACGCTTTAGTCACAGAACTGGGCCTTACTGTGACTTGCAATATAATTAATTGAGAATAATTGCAAATTAGGCCATGAGCCAATGTTAGCACAGTGTCATGAACAGTGTTGAGCCTGCTGAACATCGTGGAGCCCTGTTCATATTTTAGTATAAGACTCTGCCAATTATTACATCTTGCATTACCAATTTATAAGCTAACATTCATCTTTGAATGTGAGTGAGAATGACTCTCTTTATGAATCAATCTTTCTCAATACGTCACACAGGAGAAAAGCAACAGATTTTCTCTAAAAAGCACAGATTTTCACACCGAGTATTGGCAGTAGGCAAATATTATAGAAATGCATTGACAGCAGTCAAGCTATGTGGTGGGAACGAGGAGTGGGTGGACTGCAGTGTACTGTACATGTGCAAACGTCTGGCCTTCTCCCATCATGCATCACACATACAGCTGTCCGCAGCTTGGTGAAATTTGGCCAGGCTAAGTTTAGAACCCAAAATGACAAAGTGTGTAAGGCTGGTTTCACTTAGAGATGTCACAAAGAAATGGTTTCTCTAGACTGATGGGAATGGTGTAAAGGACAGTCTCTCTCAAGAATATAAAAGATTACCCAGCTCAGCTGTCCCTACAAGAGACATTAAAATATGGGTGATGGAGTGGGCACACGCAGCTTGCCATCAAGTATTTTGCACCCATGAAATCTCAGATGATTCCCATAGAGTTTCATGGTTCATGGTATTGTCTGCACAGTGGCAATTATTTTGTCACACTGATCCCTAATGAAAACCCAGATGCCGAATAGATATAAATCCCTTATGCTTCCATAATGAGGTTGTATAATAGGAGTGTAGAATGTTTACACCTTCAGGGGCGGGTGACGAGAGTGAAGCATTGTCCTCTCTTTAAAGCTTTTATAGCGCTTCCTCCTGCCTACCATATTTCTCTCTGAAAACTGTGTTTCCATGTCAACCAACCTAAACTCCCATGGAATGGAAGTGTGGGGGTGTGCAAGTTCTCTCAGGTCTCTGGAAAGCTTTGTATCATTTTGATATTCATGATTTCCATGAACAACTCTCCAAGTCTCTCCATTAAATCAAAACTTTTGATGAGACTTGGGAATGTGGAGCCTAACCCCTTGCCACTTTCCTTCCTAATATTGCTGAAGCCTCTGATAATTACACTGAAGAACTGAAGAGTGTGATACGCATAATCTGTGTGCTCTGTGCTCACCACGTCCACGTTGTTAAGTGTAATTTACCCAGTCGATTTTACCTCACCTTAGAACCTTATAATTCTCCATTATACGTTATCACCCAATCATTTCCATTGCTGTTTCTTTTGTAGAAACCAGATTTAGCATCGACGTACAGATGATATCACTGTCAGCTGCTGAGGTTGTGCTCTTTTTTATCCTCCAACTCCCTTGTTATATTCCCTTGTTATATAAAACGTTATTCTAATTAACATGTTCAYTTCATTTTATGTAGATTTGATGTGCATAATGTATGTAGAGGCTCTGGGATGCTGGYCTCTGTCCAGCGTCTGTGTTCTTTCGCACATCTTAATCTTTTATTTTTATTGGCCAGTCTGAGATATGGCTTTTCTTAGCAACTTTGCCTAGAAGGCCAGCATCCCGGAGTAGCCTCTTCACTGTTGACATTGAGACTGGTGTTTTGCGGGTACTATTTAATGAAGCTGTCAGTTGAGGACTTGTGAGGCGTCTGTTTCTCAATCTAGACACTCTAATGTACTTGTACTCTTGCTCAGTTGTGCACCGGGGCCTCCCACTCCTCTTTCTATTCTGGTTAGAGCCAGTTTGCGCTGTTCTGTGAAGGGAGTAGTACACAGCGTTGTACGAGATCTTCAGTTTCTTGGCAATTTCTCGCATGGAATAGCCTTCATTTCTCAGAACAAGAATAGACTGACGAGTTTCAGAAGAAAGTCTTTGTTTCTGGCCATTTTTTTCCAAAAACAAGGACATTTCTAAGTGACCCCAAACTTTTGAATGGTAGTGTATATACAGTMCCATCGTAAAACTGACTATCCTACCGATACTTGACTTTGACTTTTRACTTTGGTCATTTACAAAATAGCCTCCAACACTCTACTCATCAAACTGTATGTAGTCTATCACAGTGCCATCCGTTTTGTCACCAAAGCCCCATCTACTACCCACCACTGCGACCTGTATGCTCTCGTTGGCTGGCCCTCGCTACATATTCGTCGCCAAACCCACTGGCTCCAGGTCATCTATAAGTCTTTGCTTGGTAAAGCGCCACCTTATCTCAGCTCACTGGTCACCATAGCAACACCCACCCGTAGGACGCTCTCCAGCAGGTATATTTCACTGGTCATCCCCAAAGCCAACACTTCCTTTGGCCACCTTTCCTTCCAGTTCTCTGCTGCCAATGATTGGAACGAATTGCAAAAATCACTGAAGCTGGAGTCTTATATCTCCCTCTCTAACTTTAAGAATCAACACAGCCAATCTGTAAGTAGCACACCCAACTACCTCATCCCCATATTGTTATTTATCTTCTTKCTCTTTTGCACCCCAGTATCTCTACTTGCACATCATCATCTGCACATCTATCACTCCAGTGTTAATACTAAATTGTAATTATTTCGCCTCTATGGCCTATTTATTGTCTTACCTCCCTACTCTTCTACATTTGCACACACTGTACAAATATTTTTCTATTGTGTTATTGACTGTACTTTTGTTAATGTGTAACTCTGTGTTGTTGTTTTTGTCGCACTGCTTTGCTTTATCTTGGCCAGGTCGCAGTTGTAAATGAGAACTTGTTCTCAACTGGCCTACCTGGTTAAATAAAGGTGAAATAAAAATAAATAAATATGTGACTGGCAGAACAGGTGTTGCATGTGGAGGATGAGGGCTGCAGTAGTTATCTCAGATAGGGGGGAGTGAGGCCTTMGAGGATTTTACAAATAAGCATCAACCAGTGGGTCTTGCGATGGGAATACAGAGATCACCAGTTTACAGAGGAGTATAGAGTGCAGTGATGTGTCCTATAAGGAGAATTGGTGGAAAATCTGATGGCTGAATGGTAAAGAACATCTAGCCGCTCGAGAGCACCCTTACCTGCCGATCTATAAACTACGTCTCCGTAATCTAGCATGGGTAGGATGGTCATCTGAATCAGGGTTAGTTTGGCAGCTGGGTTGAAAGAGGAGCGATTTCGATAGAGTAAACCATGTCTATATTTAACTTTAGCCTGCAGCTTTGATATGTGCTGAGAGAAGGACAGTGTACCGTCTAGCCATACTCCCAASTACTTGTATGAGGTGACTACCTCAAGCTCTAATCCCTCAGAGGTAGTAATCACACCTGTGGGAGAGGGGCATTCTTCTTACCAAACCACATGACCTTTGTTTTGGAGGTGTTCAGATCAAGGTTATAAGGGTAGAGAAAGCTTGTTGGACACTAAGAAATCTTTGTTGCAGAGCGTTTAACACAAAATCCGGGGAGGGGCCAGCTGAGTATAAGACTATCATCTGCATATAAATGGATGAGAGAGCCTCCTACTGCCTGTCCTATGTTGTTGATGTACATTGAGAAGAGCATGGGGTCTAGGATTGAGTCTTGGCGTACTCACTCGGTGACAGGCAGCGGCTGAGACCGCAGATTTTCTGACTTTACACACTGCACTCTTTGAGAGAGGTAGTTAACAAACCAGGCCAAAGACCCCTCAGAGATACCAATACTCCTTAGCCGTCCCACAAGAATGGAATGGTCTGCCGTATCAAAAGCTTTGGCCAAGTCAATAAAAATAGCAGCACAACATTGCTTAGAAAAGCTGACCACGACTCCATTTTGTTGCTTCCAGCCTACAGASAGAAACTAAAACAAGAAGCTCCCGCGCTCAGGTCTGTTCAACGCTGGTCCGACCAATCTGATTCCACGCTTCAAGACTGATTCGATCACGTGGATTGGGATATGTTCTGCATTGCGTCCAACAACAACATTGACGAATACGCTGATTCGGTGAGCGAGTTCATTAGAAAGTGCATCGGCGATGTCGTACCCACAACAACTATTAAAACATTCCCAAACCAGAAACCGTGGATTGATGGCAGCGTTCCCGCGAAAATGAAAGCGCGAACCACTGCTTTTAACCAGGGCAAGGTGACCAGAAACAGACCGAATACAAACAGTGTAGCTATTCCCTCCGCAAGGCAATCAAACAAGCTAAGCGTCAGTATAGAGACAAAGTAGAGTTGCAATTCAACGGCTCAAACACAAGAGGTATGTGGCAGGGACTACAGTCAATCACAGATTACAAAAGAAAACCAACCCCGTCGCGGACCAGGATGTCTTGCTCCCAGACAGACTAAATAACTTCTTTGCTCGCTTTGAGGACAATACAGTGCCACTGATACGGCCCGATACCAAAACCTGCGGACTCTCCTTCACTGCAGCCGACGTGAATAAAACATTTAAACGTGTTAACCCTCGCAAGGCTGCAGGCCCAGACAGCATCCCCAGCCGCGTCCTCAGAGCATGCGCAGACCAGCTGGCTGGTGTGTTTACGGACATATTCAATCAATCTTTATACCAGTCTGCTGTTCCCACATGCTTCAAGAGGGCCACCATTGTTCCTGTACCCAAGAAAGCTAAGGTAACTGAGCTAAATGACTATCGCCCCGTAGCACTCACTTCCGTCATCATGAAGTGCTTTGAGAGACTAGTCAAGGACCATATCACCTCCACCCTACCTGACACCCTAGACCCACTCCAATTTGCTTACCGCCCCAAAAGGTCCACAGACGACGCAATCGCAACCACACTGCACACTGCCCTAACCCATCTGGACAAGAGGAATACCTATGTGAGAATGCTGTTCATCGACTACAGCTCAGCATTTAACACCATAGTACCCTCCAAACTCGTCATCAAGCTCGATACCCTGGGTCTCGACCCCGCCCTGTGCAACTGGGTGCATCGTAGTTGTGTGAGTCTGATCTGCAGCGAGAGTGATAGAGATGAGTGTAGATATAGATGGTTGATGAAAGTGACGAAGTGAAGGCGCAGTAGTCAAAGTGGCGAGTTATAGATGCGCGGAGTCAATATAGATAGAGGCGCTATAGAACGGAGATGATGAGTGAGCGGCGGTAGTCAGGTAGTAGAGTGCATGTGAAAGTGTTGGAAGCTAGACGAGGAGGGATGTGCCGTGTCATAGTAATTGTAGGCGCGCGTAGTACTGAAGTTGCATGCAATGCGGCGGAGAGCGAGGAAGATAGCGCTAAAGTATACATCAAATGACGGTTGATCTGATGCATGCGAGACGATGCTGAGGGACAGAGGGATGCGGGTAATACCGCTACAACGATAGCGATTCTGGCATATGGGCATAGAGAAGCAGCGGAGACAGATCGCAGTATCACCAGCATCGGAGGCGCATGTGAGTTGATGGATAACGTTGGATCAGGATATGCGACATTGATGGTGGCCCGTCGCAAGATGTTAGGAGTATTCTCGCGAAGGTCTGCGTTTTCAACTGGTAAGAGGTGAGCTATTCGTGTAACGACGCATCGAATCAGGAGCAGGAGGATTAGTCGCGTACAGGGTGCCAGGATGACGAGAGCAGCAGCTATATAGGCCTGCAGCGTCTGTCATATGAGAGCGACGAGCGATAGTGAGGCAGTATCCAGCTGAGGTACGCATACCGCAGAGCACGCGAAGTACGATCGTCGCAGAGATATTGAATACAGAATACAAGGAGCATATATGATGTATGCGGAGGGAGAAGATCTGAGGAAGATGATGGCATCTCGATGTAAGGGACGTAGGTTAGGTAGTGTGAAGGAGATAGTCTTGAAGATTTAGGATGGCAGATGCGAATTGACTGGCGCATTGATAGAGGCGAGACGACGGGATGCAGACCGTAGTAGAGTACTAGAGAGTATGAGATAGCTAGGTAGTGTTCGAGTAGGCATGCCGATCGACGTCATGTGGATAGTAGGACGTCGATATGTAGTGTGCTGTATTGTATAGGGAAGCGTGTGGTTGTATCAGGCGAGCATCATGAGACCCCGTCAACGTCAGACGTGCACTAGTACAACAGAACGAAAGGAGAATGATGTGGGTGGAGTGTTCAAGTGAAGGATCGGCCAAGAGGCGAGCACATTACGCACAGTACTTCGAGTTTAAGGGCTGATTATTAGTGTAGTGTAAGGTATAGTGCTGGAGGGAGCATCGTCACGGCGATGATAGGGAGCAAAGATTAAGGATGTCGGCTGTGTGCGGAGTAGCCGTCAGGAGTATGATGACGTTCGAGAGGATGGTGTGATATCAGCTGAGATGGCAGCGCTGGATGTGTGATGGAGCAATTGAGTGATTATGTGATATAGCATCTATAGTGCTATGTCGGATGTGACACTAGAGCTGTACTCTATCTCGGTAGTATGATCAGCTAGTTGACTATATGTGATGAGATACAGAGCCAGCAGCTATTCGCGTATGAGCGAATTGACGCAGGATCTATAGAGAGAGAGAAGAGAGGAACAGTAGGCATCGCAGGTGAAGATCTGAATCCCTGCTGTGAGGGGATGCGTCAAGTGGAAGAGTTAATGAGAGAGCAACGCTCAAGGGAGAACGATGAGAGCGCGATATATAAGCTCAGAGTAGTGAATTATGATTGCACCGTCAGAGAGAGTAGTGGAATGATCGTAGCGTGACACCTCTTATGAAAGTTGAATAGACTCAGTTGTGCTATGCGCGGCGTGAGCATAATAGATGTAGCTGGAGCCTGCGATCTCTGAGGCGTGTATCCGTACTGGTGTGTCTAGAATGAGGTAGATGAACGATCGCAAGATGTGCAGACAGGACGCGTCGCGAGCACTAGGAGATCACGAGTGCATGGCGTCGGCATCATCATGCTGAGCCTGACAGCGCGTTGCATCTATACAATGAGCGAAGTGGTGGATTTGAGAGATCGACGAGAGAATATGTCAGTGATTGTTATACGAGAGCGACACCACGCGAATCAGATTACGTCCAGATTGGGACCCGAGTGACTGATCGAGATGTAGATAGCAGGAGAGGTACTTAGGAGGATAAGATGTAGAGGATAGCCTATATGCGAGGTAGCATCAGTACTAAAGCTATGACCGATCCGGAGTAGCTCAACGCGATAGTCATTGTTATGAACAGTATAGTCGTATGACTCGTGGAGCGCTGAGTTTAGACTCAGATTCAGAGTGCTAGAATAACATAGTATCGACAGGCAGCTACTAGCATAAGTGCGACGATTCGAAGAGGAGAAGGAAGATGTAGCAGTACTAGCGTGATGACGACACGAGCTTGATATGAGGTGAAGAGGATTCAATAGGTGATGTTGATCGGATCATGCAGAAGCGAGCGAAGAGGGGCCACAGCCGTGCTTAGAGTCAGAGGCGAGAGTCAGGACGCGAATAGGACGTTGTATCGGAAGTAAGGTGACTACTACAGTCGCAGAGGAGCAGTGACGACGCAGGCTATTTCGAGCGCGAGAGATATGATAGTGGCAGTCCAGGAGTCGCTCGATCATCTGGACGATAGACGTTGAGAGCGATAGAGGTATAGGTGGATGCGCGAGGAGTATCGGGTATATACTCACGCTAGGATTAGTGACTTTAGAGGCATTTGTAGATAGAGGTCAGGTAGGCGAGGATACAATTAGTGAGCCTGACATTAGGCGCATGATACGATGATGCATACTGAGATAGGAGCGTGATGATAGGAACACGAGTTGCGTGGAGTATTACGTCGTGAGGCTATGATGGAGGCTGTCGCTTAGATACTATTAATGCTGCGGGCCGATATTGCTATGCAGGAGTGAGTTAGTATACAGTGAAGGTCGAAGGGTGCGTTCACGAGCAGATCATGAGAGCGCCTCTGGAAGTCTATTAATCTGTCGGTACTATAGATGAGCATGCATCATAGAGAGAGGCGGTTATCAATAGACATAACACCGAGTATGTGACATCGGACCCGTGAGTCGCAGAGGTGAACTGCAGTCAGAAGCTGAGGGTATGCATGTATGAGTATATGAGTAGAGCGCCGAAGGTCGAGAGTCAAAGTCTAGAACTCGCTGAGCGTACGAAGAAGATCGTCGGTAGCAGGATTGTATCATGCAGCGTCGATGGAGCGACATGATACATGGTCAGAGCGCCATATAGATGTGAGGCAATAGAAGCAGGATTTCACGAACGGCGTGAGGCAGTCAGTGGGAGAAGTAGAGAGATATAGTACTGGTGAGCTATCATAGCGCTACCTAGTTGAGCGAGTCGTCTATCACATGTGTTCAAGAAGGCGAGTGTTAGCGGTGACTGGTGAGATGGTAACATCGTCGCGCGGGAGTTCGTATGCCGACCTCTGTAGCAAGGTATGTTCGGGTTCGGACCGCGTTTCATGAGGTTCGCAGCGAAGGGCGGGTCAGTTCCGAGTGACGAGGATGCTATAGTCTAAGGGATGAACGCAGGGGAGACAGCAATCAGTTGAGAGACTGCAAACAGTCGTCGATATAGATCGGTCGTGAGGCAGCGGAGGGTTCGTCACATCGCACAGACGTTTGTAGAGGCGCGGCCAGAAACTCCTAACGATCGAGTGGCCTGCTGCCGAACATACGCTGACTGCAGCACCTACCAGGCTCACTTGTAAGTAATGAGAAAGTTGATGGAGAAAGTGATAAAGAAGATGGTAATGCAGCAATAGGTGGTATCATGCAGGAGGTCGCATAGTAGATAGTGGTCAGATCGTCGAGTATAGTAGGGAAGATCATTCGTGACTGAATGCCCTTAAGTATAATGTATTGTATATCCTGTACTCTATATCATTACTGCATCTTGCCATCTTCATGTAATACATGTATCACTAGCCACTTTAAACTATGCACTTTTATGTTTACATACCCTTCATTAATCATCTCATATGTATATACTGTACTCGATACCATCTACTGCATCTTGCCTATGCCGTTCTGTACCATCACTCATTCATATATCTTTATGTACATATTCTTTATCCCTTTACCTTGTGGTATAGGTAGTATAGTGGTGGAATTGTTAGGTTAGATTACTCGTTGGTTATTACTGCATTGTCGGAACTAGAAGCACAAGCATTTCACTACACTCGCATTAACATCTGCTACCATGTGTATGTGACAAATAAAATTTGATTTGATTTGATTTGAATGGTGACATCATTGAGGACCTTTAAGGTTGCAGTGACACATCCATAACCTGAGCGGAAACCAGATTGCATACCAGAGAGAATACTATAGACATCAAGAAAGCCAGTAAGTTGATTTATTGACAAGTCTTTCAACACTTCTGATAAACAGGGCAAAATAGAAAGGCTTATAACAGTTAGGATCAGCTTAATCTCCCCCTTTCAATAAAAATTTACTGTGGCTGCCTTCCAGTCAATGGGAACCTCCACAGAAAGGAGAGACGGTTAAAAGGTTGGAGATGGGCTTGGCGATGATAGGGCAGCAACCTTAAAGAAGAAAGGGTCTAAACCATCTGACCCAGATGTTTTTTTGGGAGACAAATTTCAGGAGCTCTTTAGCACCTTGGACTCAGTGACTGCCTGCAGGGAGATACTTTGTAGCGGGGCAGGGGAAAAAGAGGGATAAGCATCGGGGATAGTCGCATTAGAAGGGGTGGGAGATGAGGAAATGTTGGACGGGCGAGAGGCATGGCTGAGTCAAATAGGAATCTGACTTAATGAAGTGTTGATTAAAGAGCTCAGCCATGTGCTTCTTGTCAGTAACAACACATCATCAACATAACACGGAACCCAAACCGGCTGCGTGCGTGCGCTATCGTGCGCTATCATGCATAATGTATTTTGTCCCCCTACACCAAAAGCGATCACGACACGCAGGTTAAATATCGAAACAACTCTGAACCAATTACATTAATTTGGGGACAGGTCGAAAAGCATTAATGGCAATTTAGCTAGTTAGCTTGCACTTGCTAGCTAATTTGTCCTATTTAGATAGCTTGCTGTTGCTAGCTAATTTGTCCTGGGATATAAACATTGAGTTGTTATTTTACCTGAAATGCACAAGGTCCTCTACTCCGACAATTAATCCACACATAAAACGGCCAACCGAATCGTTTCTAGTCATCTCTCCTCCTTCCAGGCTTTTTCATCTTTGAACTTATATGGTGATCGGCATCTAAACTTTCATAGTATTACCACGACGACCGGCAAAACAGTTCGTCTTTCAATCACCCACGTGGGTATAACCAATGAGGAGATGGCACGTGGGTACCTGCTTCTATAAAACCATTGAGGAGATGGGAGAGGCAGGACTTTCATCGAAAATCTGCGTCAGAAATAGAAAGGAGTTCTATTTTGCCCTTGGCATCGCAGACGCTCATTGGCACGCGCGAGCAGTCTGGGTGCAATAATTGAATAACATGGATTTCTACATTTTTTTGCGATGCTCGCGCACGCGATGTGTCCGGTCTGGTCAGCATGTAACATTAAGGGACATGAGCAGTGTCCACATCACTAAGGCTCTATTATGATCCACACACCAACACAGTTTAAAGAGGAGGCTCAGGGGCTGAAATGTTTGGCATGGGTCCCCAGATTCTCAAAAAGTTTAGATAGTTTGTTGGTGATGTGAACACCAAGGAATATGCTGCTGCTACTGTTTATTATCTGTCACTTTATTCCTAGTTATATGTACAGTACATATCTACTTCGTACCCCTGCACATCGACTCGGTACTGGTACCCTGTGTGTATATAGACAAGTTATTGTTACTCATTGTGTATTTATTATACCTTATACCTGTTCTAATATTTCTCTGTTTTCTTTCTCTCTGCGTTGTTGTGTCGTRAGCATTTCACTGTTAGTCTACACTTCTTGTTTACCATGCATGTGACAAATAACATTCTCTGTATGTTAGTGAGAGAGTGTTTGCGAGTGTATTTTCATGGCCAAGCTGTCTTTTCGCTGTCTCTGTTAAATAGCAGCTGGATAATATCTAATCCCCTTCATCACTCAGTCATACACTAACCATGTTCAACACTCCCACTTTAACTCTCTCTCCACTCCATGCACCAATATACCATGAATCCAACAAGAGTTTCCTAATTTCTCATGGATCAGTGAGTACCAAAACTGCCCTGGCTTATTTATGCCATAAAGGTATTCTCAAAGACACACAGTATTGGTATGCCAGATAGTTCTTAGAAACTGCTAGGACTGGCTCATGGCAATATTGGCTATTTCCACACAAAAATGACAATAGTTTTCGTGTTCCTGGGAATCCAAATTCTAAAGTCTCATTTCACAATATACAGTGCATTCGGAAAGTATTCAGACCCTTTATTCTAAAATGGATCAAAAAAATGTTTTCCCTCATCAATCCACACACAATACCCAATAATGACAAAGCGAAAACAGGTTTTTAGAAATGTTTGCAAATGTATGAAAAATTTAAAAAGATATACCTTATTTACATAAGTGTTCAGACCCTTTGCTCTGAGATTCGAAATTGAGCTCAGGTGCATCCTGCTTCCCATTGATCGTTCTTGAGATGTTTCTACAACTTGATTTGGAGTCCACCTGTGGTAAATTCAATTGATTGGACATGATTTGGAAAGGCACACACCAGTCTATATAAGGTCTAACAGCATGTCAGAGAAAAAAGCAACCCATGAGGTTGAAAGAATTGTCCGTAGAGCTCCGAGACAGGATTGTGTTGATGGYCCCCAAGAAGTTTGGAACCACCAAGACTCTTCCTAGAGCTGGCCGCCCGGCCAAACTGTGCAATCGGGGAAGAAKAKACTTTTTATTTTTTATATTTAACCTTTATTTAACTAGGCAAGTCAGTTAAGAACAAATTCTTATTTACAATGGCGGCCTAGGAACAGTGGGTTAACTGGATTATTCAGGGGCAGAACAACAGATTCAATCTAGCAACCTTTCAGTTTCTGGCCCAATGCTCTAACCACTAGGCTACCTGCCGGGAGGTGACCAAGAACCCGATGGTCACTCTGACAGAGCTCCAGAGTTCCCCTGTGGAGATGGGAAAACCTTCCAGAAGGACAACCATCTCTGCAGCACTCTACCAATCAGGTATTTATGGTAGAGTGAACAGATGGAAACCACTCCTCAGTAAAAGGCACATAACAGCCCGCTTGGAGTTTGCAAAAAGGCACCTAAAGGGCTCTCAGACCTTGAAAAACAAGATTCTCTGGTCTGATGAAACAAAGATTGAACTCTTTGGCCTGAATGCCAAGCATCACGTCTGGATGAAACCTGGCACTATCCCTACGGTGAAGCATGGTGGTGGCAGCATCTTGCTGTGGGGATGTTTTTCAGCAGCAGGCACTAGGAGACTAGTCAGGATCGAGGGAAAGATGAACGAAGCAAAGTACAGAGAAATCCTTGATGAAAACCTGCTCCAGAGYGCTCAGGACCTCAGACTGGAGCGAAGGTTCACCTTCCAACAGGACAACAACCCTGAGCACACAGCCAAGACAATGCAGRAGTAGCTTTGGGAGAAGTCTTTGAATGTCCTTGAGTGGCCCATTCAGAGCCCAGACTTGAATCCAACATCTTTGGAGAAGCTTGAAAATAGCTGTGCAGCAACATTCCCCATCCAACCTGACAGAGCTTGAGAGGATCTGCAGAGAAGAATTGGAGMAACTCCCCACATACAGGTGTGCCAAGCTTGTAGCGTCATACCCAAGAAGACTCGAGGTTGTCTGAATAATTATGTAAATGTGATATTTCAGTTTTTCACTTTTAAATCTGAAATCCGGTTTTTGCTTTGTCATTATGGRGTATTGTGTGTAGCTTGATGAGGGGAAAAAACTATTTAATCATTTTTAGAATAAGGCAGTAATGTAACAAAAAGTAATGTAACAAAARGTCTGAATGCTTTCCAAATGCACTCCATTTGGGGCCCCCTGGAGGTAGGTGTCCTGGGGCCCCAAATGTGTTAGTCCAGTCCTGGCCCTACCCCCTGGCTCTCTGTCTTCTCAGCCCTGTCTGTGGTGTGGCTGTGCCCTCCCCGTCTCCAGGCCTTTGGAATAGGGATTGGCCCTGGATCAGCTTGGTCCCTGCCTGTCTGCCACTGCAGCCTACCTCCCAGCAGTCCTCCTCATATGACCCAGCCTCAAGAGCCAATAGGCATAGGTAATGTCACCAGATGTTCCAGCCAGCCAGGAAACCTTTCTGCCCATAGAAGGCTCTTCCTGTCCCAGTGCCGGACATCCTGATAGCTATGTTTGGTGCTTCCTGAGCTCCTTTGGCTGCCTGCCCTGGCAAACGGGTGCAGGCATTTTTTCCCTCCATTTTTTTCCCCTTCTCTGTCTGTGACTGTAGAGAAAAACAATATTGTACTGTAGATTGATGATAGCTGCTGTGTAAGGGAATGACAGCTTTAATTGTTGGTAATTATTGTCTGACTAAACAAACAGGGGAATGGAGGTTGGCTGTGTTGTAAGAAGTGGGGTGACAGGGTTTTCAGGTTGTAGCCTATGGGGGGGGGGATGTGTGTAAAGAATGAGATGAGTTCTTCTTGCCTGATTTGTGACTGCCAGATGTAGTATTAGCACAGTTGACAGTTATACACAAAGGACACTCGGAGAACTTGGTTTTTCTCTCAGGCTATCCCAGGACATGGAGAGAGATGTATAATTATTGCATGCGTGTGTGGGAACCATGTTCCTACTGATCAGTGGTGGTTCTAGCTTGTATGGCTCCCTGGGCGAACCCCCCCATCAACCTACTCCCGCCCCCCTCCCCATCTCGTACTTCTGAATGGGAGACCTTCCCAGGGAGACCTTCCCAAATGAGCAATAGAAAACCGATTGCGCAAATGTCACCAGTCCCCAAAAAATTGTGCGGGCGCCCCATGCAAGATGCCGCCCTGGGCGGCTGCCCATGTCGCYTATAACTAAATCTGCCACTGCTACCGATCAATACAACACAGGATTTATGTCAAATCATAAAGCAAGGCCCAGCCTGTCATGTGATCACTGTAATTAACGCCAACAGAACTCTATATTGTAATCAATGTGAGATTAGTATGTTTTGAAAATMATTTTTTWACGTTATTTTACCAGGTAAGTTGACTGAGAACACATTCTCATTTACAGCAACGACCTGGGGAATAGTGGCAGGGAGTGCTTCCCAAGGCTTACTCCTCGCATTACAGCGTGACAGTCTCAAAAGACTCTCCTAAATGAATGCTCTTCTTAAAAGGTTGCATGCCGTGTGATTACGTGTCCTAATCGGTATCTGTGTGACCATTACAATATCATTGATAACCACGTGCACTTTACAAGCTTATTGTTCAGAAACAGCCAACTTTTCTAATCCATACACTGTGTAGGGGAGCAGGTTCCCACCACGGCGTAATATTGCTATTGTTATTGCTAATATTATCCATCCAGGTCTGCCATGTGTGGGGGTGGACATGACAAGCATCATCATGTAGGGATAATTATCCTCTGATTCACCAGCTAGCTGCATGAAACACTCACTCTATTATAGCAACCAGCAAATCTATTTCAGACCTTTTGGTGCATCACAATTTTTGTGATACTGTCAGTGTGCTTTGTTTTACGACAGTCTGTCCTCTGAGGGCGTATCGAGAAGAGAACGAAAGTAGCTAGTTGCTACCTCACAGTGTGTGAGTTTGACTTTATATAGTTGTTGTAAAAAGCATAATGTGAATGCTGGTTAGCTAAAGAGTATCCATGTAACGCATGAGACAAGCAGCCTATTTCCTAAGCACATGCACACGCTCAGACATGCACACATGTACAGTCACAGACAAACACTCCAACACACATGCACATGCACACTCACAGACACAGTAGCAGCCTGTTTGAGTTTTCTGTCTACCAGCAATTACTTTATACACACTAATTGCAGTCTTTCATCCAGGCCCTTCAAATCCACTTCACAGGGATTTGGACCGCACACACTGTGGTAATTAGTCAATTCAACAGAGCCATGAGACCTTCAGTCTCAATCTGGCTCCTGTGTCTTTGCCCTAACACYGGTGCTCGAAATGAGGAGAGAAATGGCACATTACAGGTCTACAGTGAGACTCTTGAGCAAGAACACAGTGAGATGTATGGTAGAAATGAGGTAGAGCAAAGTTAGATAGAACAAGGTGATTTCAGCAGCACCCAGTGACGTGCAGGTATGATCTAATGAAAAAAAGCTGTTGTCAAAAGCCCCCCGCCAATTTTTKGGGGGTTATCTGATATTTCTTCTCAATGATTTTTGGTGTTTTTTATGCTTAAAATCCCCAAATCTGCTAAAACTGCATCAAAAGCTATTTCGATCTGTGCCTACCTTCTCATCCATTCAGATCGTTGACGTGCGTGACCGTTCCTGACTCCAGTCACTGTTGATGGACAGGGTAGGCATTATATACAGTATATTGCTTATTTGGGTGTATATAACACGTTTGGTGTGCATCCCTTGAACTGAGTAAGGAMGCTAGCCAKCGAGCAAAAACAACTTGACAAAATGGACACTATACAGCACCTCTAACAATTTTCCAAGTTAGGCTTMCAAGGAACATTTGGTGTGGGCTAATTCAGAAAGGGAGACCAACACATGCACTTTCTGTACTTCAGATCGTTTAAACTGGAGTGGTATGAACATAAAGACTGGTTGTGTGCCACACTGTACTGTTTCCTCGTCTGCTCTTCTCAACCAGGAACAACAGAAGGCTGCTGCTGCGATCTCAACAACCTGATGCTCTCAACAAACACAAAAAAAATTGTCATTGCTCATCCAACACCCAGATCACCCTTTAAACTTTTGGGAACAAACGGATCGGTCTGGCTTYAAATGTGCTTCAAGAGCAACAACTCACCATGCACAATGCTAAGGTACTGTAGCATAAAKGAAAACCAAGAGATTTTGAAGAAGGACCTTATAGAGGCCTTCATCAAACAGAATACAGAATGACTCGATTGAAGCAGTTAGTGATGTAAGGATAGACAAATGGAATTAATTTACCCATAAATGTAGGCCTAAATGCATTTCTCTTTGCARTTTGCGGGTTAGGCTACTGTTRAATGAAGATTAGAATAACTGTTTATTAGCCTATTTWWWCTACCTAAGCTACAGTACCTGTATMAAATATTTTCCTTTGTAGCTTACTTTCCTAATTTTCGCCATTGTTTGGTTGAATTAATTGCTTTGTTTACCTTGATAATGTAGGTAATACATTTGATTCATGCTCTTTTTTTCCATGCATTACATTGGTAATTTTCCCTCCTTAATCATATCACAATCAACTTTTACCAGTTGAATGTGGACACAAATATAATACTTTTTGACTACAACTTCTCTGAAATATTGTATGAAAATAGGCAAATTATGTGAAATCTAATTAAATATGTTCATATTTGCAAATCACACAAATCTATTGACCAAGAACCCGATGGTGACTCTGACAAGAGCTCTAGAGTTCCTCTGTGGAGAAGGGAGAACTTTCCAGAAGGGCAGCCATCTCTGCAGCATTCCACCAATCAGGCCTTTTTTGTAGAGTGGCCAAACGGAAGCCACTCCTCAGTAAATTAGCAAAAATGTCAAAAAAACAGTTTTTGCTTTGTCATTAGTGGTGTAGATTGATGATGGGAAAAAAACTATTTAATCAATTTTAGAATAAGGCTGTAACATAACAAAATGTGGAAAAAGTCAAGAGATCTGAATACTTTCCGAAGGCACTGTCCATTTGAAAGTGGTTACATTTGTAATCCATTTTTTTACTTTTTTGTTTTTACTTTTTGAAAAAACTAATATTAAATACAAATAATTGTCAATTGAGACCAAAATACAAAAAAACACTAAATTGATAAGTGCAGTACCATCAGAAAGAATTCATACCCCTTGACTTATTCTACATTTCCTTGTGTTTCAGCCTGAATTCAAAATGGATAAAAACTTTTTTTTGTATCCTCACACATCTACACACAATACCCCATAATGACAAAGTGAAAATATATTTTTAGAAATTGTTGAACAKTTATTGAAAATKAAATAGAGAAATATCTAATKTACATAAGTAATCACACCCCTTAGTCAATACTTTGCAGAAGCACCTTTGGCAGCGATTACAGCTTTGAGTCTTTCTGGGTAAGTCTCTAAGAGCTCTCCACACCTGAATTGTGCAACATTTGCCCATTATTCTTTTCAAAATTCTTTAAGCTCTGTTAAATTGGTTGTTGATCATTGCTAGACAACCAGGTCTTGGTACAGATTTTCAAGTAGATTTAAGTCAAAACCGTAATTCGACCACTCAGGAACATTCAATGTCATCTTGGTAAGCAACTACAGTGTACATTTGGCCTTGTGTTTTAGGTTATTGTCCTGCTGAAAGGTRTTGTTGATTCATCTTCAGTTTTCTCCTAGCACWGCCTTTAAACTCTGTAACTGTTTTAAGGCCCCATGGTGAAATCCCTGAGTGGTTTCCTTCCTCTCCGGCAACTGGGTTTGGAAGGAAGCCTGTATCTTTGTAGTGACTGGGTGTATTGATACACCATCCAAAGTGTAATTAATAACTTCACTGTGCTCAAAGGGATATTCAATGTTTGCTTTTTTATTTGTACYCATCTACTAGTATAGGTGCCCTTCTTTGCGAGGCATTGGAAAACCTCTCTGGTCTGTGTGGTTAAATCTAAAGTCACTGCTTGATTGAGGGACCTTACAAATAATTGTATGTGTGGGGTACAGAGATGAGGTAGTCATTCAAAAATCATGTTAAACACTATTATTGCACACGGAGTGAGTCCATGCAACTTATTATGTGACTTGTTAAGCACATTTTTACTCCTGAACATATTTAGGCTTGCCATAACAAAGGGGTTGAATACTTATCGACTCAAGACATTTCARATTTTCCCTTTTAATKMATGTGTAAACATTTCRAAAAACACAATTCCACTTTGACATTATGGGGTATTGTGTGTTGGCCAGTGACAAGAAATATCAATTTAATTCATGCTAAATTCAGCCTGTAACACAACAAAATGTGGAAAAAGTCAAGGGGTGCAAATACTTTCTGAAGGCACTGTAGAAGATGCAAAAATGTCATTTTAGCGTGTGGTGCCTGGTCTTAATATAGCCTATGCCACTCTGGTTGTTGGATCTATCTGTTGTATGGTGAATTTGAGCTTAATTTGTAAAAAAAAAAATCCGGCTTTGACAATTTTGCCAGTGCTTAGCTAGCCACTGACCTCACTGCACGCCACTTGCAGCACCTGTGTATTTTACAATCTAATTGAGAGTAAACCACTCATAGACAACATGACAAGCCTACAGTATATAGTTAAGGCTCACTTTGGCCTTWATTCAATCTGTATTGCTGAAGCGTTACAGATTGCGCAGTAGAAATGTAAAGGTGCTTTCCGATTGAGCAGTCTAACACAGGAACATTGCCTTGAACTTTTTAGCATCCTGTAACGCTGAACTTACGCAATACAGATTGAATAGAGCCCTTTGTTGGTGCTGTTGAACAATGGTTGAGATGTGAAGTTCTGTGCGAGATATCCTGGGAAACCTGGGCTAAACCGTCCATGGCTGTGTTGAACACTTGTTATTGCACAGTTCAAGCACAACTCTTTTACTCAAAATAACTCCTCTGCACGTAGCCTGTAGGCACTTGATCTTCATCAGGCATTGACTGGGCACAGGTAGAGGACATGACCATTATCACAGACTGATGCTCAGCAGCACAGCACCACTCTGCTGACCCCTACAGGTCACTCTGATCCTCACCGTGTCCGCTACTAGATTACACTGCATTCGGACTAATCAAATMAAATCAAACTTTATTTGCCACATGAGCCGAATACAACAAGTGTAGACTTTACCGTGAAATGGTTACTTACAAGCCCTTAACCAAAGTGCAGTTCAAGAAGAAGATTTACCAAGTAGGCTAAAATAAAAAGTAATAATAAAAAGTAACACAATAAGAATAACAATAACGAGGCTATATACAGGGGGCACCGGTACCGAATCAGTGTGCAGGGGTACAGGCTAGTTGAGGTAATCTGTACATGTAGGTGGGGGCGAACTGACTATGCATAGGTAACAAACAAACAGCGAGTAGCAGCAGTGTACAAAGGGGGGGGGGTGTCAATGTAAATTGTCCGGTGGCGATTTTTATGAATTGTTCAGCAGTCTAATGGCTTGGGGGTAGAAGCTGTTGAGGAGCCTTTTGGTCCTAGACTTGGCGCCCCGGTACCGCTTGCCGTGCGGTAGCAGAGAAAACAGTCTATAACATGGGTGACTGGAGTCTCTGACAATYTTATGGGCTTTCCTAGGTCCTGGATGGCAGGAAGCTTGGCCCCAGTGATGTACTGGGCCGTTCGCACTATCCTCTGTACTCTGTACCGCTTAAGGTCAGATGCTGAGCACTTGCCATACCAAGCGGTGATGCAACCGGYCAGGATGCTCTCGATGGTGCAGTTGTAGAACCTTTTGAGTATCTGKTGGCCCATGCCAAATCTTTTTAGTCTCCTGAGGGGGAAAAGGTTTTGTCGTGCCCTCTTCACGACTGTCTTGGTATGTTTGGACCATGATAGTTCGTTGGTGATATGGAYACCAAAGAACTTGAAACTCTCGACCTGCTCCWCTACAGCCCCGTTGATGTTAATGGGGGCATGATCGGCCCGCCTTTTCCTGTAGTCCACGATCAGCTCCTTTGTCTTGCTCACATTGAGGGAGAGGTTGTTGTCCTGGCACCACACTGCCAGTTCTCTGACCTCCTCCCTATAGGCCGTCTCATCGTTGTCGGTGATCAGGCCTACCACTGTGTCGTCAGAAAACTTAATGATGGTGTTGGAGTCGTGCTTGGCCACCCAGTCGTGGGTGAACAGGGAATACAGGAGGGGACTAAGTACACACCCCTGAGGGGCCCCAGTGTTAAGAATCAGGTCGGCCGATTAGGGATTTATATGAAGGCTACTGTAGTTCAGAACTAATCAATAAGAATAACAGATTACTTCTSTTTTGTATCTATCACATGGCTAGCGGAAACCACTCTCAAATTAGGGTTTATGGCGAATAGGGACATAATGCATACCGAATAATGTGTTTTTATGTTTTGAAAGCTTTATTTAAGTTGTTTTTTGTGGAGAGTAATAGAGGAGTTGTGGTCATTTGGGCCATGTGTCTGTGTGTGTAGGTTGTGTTTATGTGCTCGTCAGTCTGTGCAAGACAGGCCTCTCCTCTCCCAGTGATTTACTGGCTGCTTGTTTTCCAGATTTTTGATGGGTCTCAGACKTTTCCTCAAGTAGCCYCCAGCATAAAACCCAGTCTTGGTATATTATTGTTTGGAGGAATATGGAACTGTGCCCTGTGTAAATCCACATGCTCCGCCATCCACAATACACTGTGTTTGTGTTTAGAAGTGTTTGTGTCTCTTCATCGCAGCTTGTTTGAGGCTTATATAATTAAATAACAGTGAGCAATGTCATCTGAGATGATTAAGGACATGCTGTTGTTGATACACTTTTCAAAACAATCATGACCTTAAATGAGTGCCATGGTTGGAGTGCCCTCATTTGGTTGAGTGAGAGCTTGTACTAAGTGTGCTTCATCAAGATGACGCAGGTCTTTGTGAAAAATTGGTCACAGTTTACATTGAGACCGACTGAATGAATCATCAGAGCATTGCATTTCTCTACAATAATGACTCTATTCCCTGGAAAAGATAATCATGTAAATTGACTTAGTTTAGATCATTGAAGCTAACTCTTAAGGTTTGGTACAAATAGTCTCTACAATGGGTATTTGTACTGTTTGACAGATATTTGGATTGTGAAAACTATATCCAGCTTTTTAAAGAAAAATATAATTTGAGAAGAATGCTATTGAATTACACTGTAATTTCAGTGTTTCATATATTCTGTTATTTTGTTTGTGGAGCCATGGAGTCTATGCTGCCTACTGTCTGTGGCTGTCACCTTGGTACCCTGGCGCCCAGGTTCGAGGCTGGCACAATGCTCAGTCTGCCCCCGGTATCAGCATTGTGAGAAGCTACACATTTCAGGTTAGCACTTGGAGCTGAGGAGATGTTGGACCTGGAACAAATAAAGAGTGGGACGGAAGCCCAAAGACATACAGGCGACATCTTGACTCAGAGAGTTACGGTTTGTGCTTCACTTTTTGGGGTCACAGGGAGTGTGTTGCATATGTTTTTAAAACTGTGTACGTATAAGAGGGCATGGAAAATAATATGCCTGTGGCCAAAATTAAAATGTATTGTGAAAATGCAGTTCTCAATTCTCATGGAAGTAATGCCATAATTAAAAAACATATTACCTGTTTTACCTATTTATTATCTTAGTATCTTAATTTGATTACTCRCAGAACACGTTCCTGTACCGCTGGAAATTCAAGTGAGCCCCATCATTTTCATAAATTCACTGAAAACCWGCAGTTCTCTTCTCTTACTAGATCTCACGCCTAAACCATAGCTTAATGTAGCCTATCAAAACTCATTTCCCGTTAGTCCCGTTTTTGTATTCTTTTTTTAAATAATCAAATCTGCCTCCTGCAACGAAACTGGTCGAACTAAGAACATCTGTATATCGGGAACCCTGATATAGAAGAAAAGTGCGTAATAGTTTGTCACATTCTCCTCTGCAGATCCTCTCAAGCTCTGTCAGGTTGGATGGGGAGCGTCGCYGCACAGGTATTTTCAGGTCTCTCCAGAGGTGTTCGACCGGGCTCTGGCTGGGCCACTCAAGGACATTCAGAGACTTGTCCTGAAGCCACTCCTGCGTTGTCTTGGCTGTGTGCTCAGGGTCGTTGTGAAGGTGAACCTTTGCCCCAGTCTGAGGTCCTGAGCACTCTGGAGCAGGTTTTCATCAAAGATCTCTCTGTACTTTGCTCCGTTCATCTTTCCCTCGATCCTTACTAGTCTCCCMGTCCCTGCCGCTGAAAAACATCCCCACAGCATGATTCTGCAACCACAATGCCTCACTGTAGGGATGGTGCTASGTTTCCTCCAGACATGACGCTTGGCATTCAAGTGGACTGTCATGTGTATTTTACTAAGGAGTGGCTTCCGTCTGGCCACTCTACCACAAAGGCCTGATTGGTGGAGTGCTGCAGAGATTGTTGTCCTTCTGGAAGGTTCTCCCATCTCCACAGAGGAACTCTGGAGCTCTGTCAGAGTGACCATTGGGTTCTTGGTTACCTCCCTGACCAAGACTCTTCTCCCCTGATTGCTCAGTTTGGTCAGGCGGCCAGCTCTAAGAGTCTTGGTGGTTCCAAACGTCCATTTAAGAATGAGGGAGGCCACTGTGTTCTTGGGGACCTTCAATGCTGCAGAAATGTTTGGTACGCTTCCCCAGATCTGTGCCTCCATACAATCCTGTCTCGGAGCTCTACGGACAATTCCTTCTACCTCATGGGTTGGTTTTTGCTCTGACATGCTGTTAGACCTTATATAGACYGGTGTGTGCCTTTCCAAATSATGTCCAATCAATTGAATTTACCACAGGTGGAGTCCAATCAAGTTGTAGAAACATCTSAAGGATGATCAATGGAAACAAGATGCACCTGAGCTCAATTTCGAATGTGTCATAGCAAAGGGTCTGAATACTTATGTAACGTAACAAAATGTGGAATAAGGGAACGCGTCTGAGACTCAAAATGCACTGTATAGCTATTGCTATTCAATGAATTAGTAACTGTACGAAAATAAAGGCTATTCAAATACAAATAGTGCTAAAGGTATGTTATCGGGCATATAAAACCTTCAGATTGATCTGTCCTTCAAATGTCAACAGAATGTTTGTCCAACACATGTCAACAGATTACAGAGCACATTTTGTGGGTGTGTGCTTTGCCAGTGAACGAGAGGTTGTGAGTTCAAATCCCATTTGAAGTTGACTCCCTAGTAATGTGAATTTTGCTGGTCTGCAAAACCACGCCCATCATTATCATATTTCCCAGCATGCTCTGTTGCAGTTGGATTTTTATAATTGTTTCTTTCAATATCTGTGTTTTTGCATGTTCCTTGATTGATTCATTAATCGATGACTTTATCTTACGCTACACAAAGATAAATAACATAATTTCTTCTCATCCAATGTGAAATGGTTGTTCCAGTTTAGACAATTCAGGTAGTCTCATTCATTTATTTCTCTATCTCGCTAACCCTGGCAGTCATTCTGAATGCAACATTTTGGAAATCCWCTCTGGCTGGATTCCAATAGGAATTAAACATTCACTTTGCAAGCGAGCATAATTTGATGCTGGTTTTTAGCTTTAGCTTATGCTTGTCACCAGCAAAAACACAGTGAAGGCTGGTCACCAGCAAAAACACAGCGAATGCTTATCATCAGCAAAAAACACAACAACGGCCTGCCACCATGACGAGCGAGACCATGCTGGTAAAACCAGCTAGACCATGCTGGTCTGCCGACATAACCAGCTGGCATTCATGCTGGTCAGATCAGCATCCGACCAGCACTGACCAGCATAGACCAGCATGGACCAGCTTGAAATGTTTAATGCTGTGTTTTTCAGCAGGGTTTTTTGTCATCTGACTCAGTGGATGATTAGTCCGAGAATGACCTCATGCCCTCATAGCCAACACTGGCAGCCCTATAAAACAAAAACCTCAGAAAAAAACACTTCAAACATCAATAAAATTAAGTATTGCCATTAAAAAAAAGCTATAGCCACTGCAAAAACAAGGCATCCAATTTTTCGGGTATYAGAGAGTGTTTGGTATTGTTCTCTATGTGTTCTCTAACATGATTTAACTTAWACATGCCCTCTATACTCCACATGCTTTTTCTACCTATCTGTTATTTTGAGTGTTTTTGAATTAGCTCTGGTTGGCCAAAACCAATGTAACGCAAAACTCTGTACAAGGGTGGGTGCTTGTTTTGACTCCCCAAAGGCTGCTGGAAAGGGAGAGGGGGGGGCGTTTTGGGGAACCGTAGGGGCCCTCCAGGTTTGGCTCAAGCTCAATGGTTTCGTCTGGGGTCACACTCCGCTAACTGGGTCACACCTCTGGCATTCCTCAGGGGATGAGGCTTGGAGCGGGCTGGGGGATTTTTGCTCTGGGAAAAAGTGCTCTGCGTTGCACACACAGGATCAGACTGTGGGCCCAGTAGGAGTCTGTGGTGTGGTTTTACAGCAGGCTAGGCAGGGCAGAGCCGGCAGACCTGAGGCTGCTAAGGGATTATGTGCTGTCTCATCACCGCTACTACACTGTTCAGCCTTCAGCCCACACACTCATTGGCTCAGTAGTAACCATACACACGGGTAAACACAACAGTATTACTGACGTCTTTGAAGTAACTGTACGAACCTATCATACATCTGCTTCTTGCAACACTCATTTCAGTGTTTGGGAATTGAGCCAAGACTGATGCTGGGAATTATTCCATGTTCACAAACAGTAAATGTAAACTGTATTATTCACTTGCTGAGGAGATACGCTTTTTGTAAACAGACTCCACAAAGTCTAAAGAAGTATCTGTGCACCATGTCACAGCCTCTGGGATTTCATATCCATGCCAGCAGCTGTTTGTCATTTAAGCCTGTCAAGGCCACAGATCTGTTTCTTAAATAAGCAATCTACACTGCAGTTGCTTCATTCATTTTTGGACTTCTGAATTAATTAAATATACCCATTGATTCGTGAAAAATATAACTTRTAAATGCCTCATGAGCTTGGTTCAACTGTCGTACCCCATCAGAACCCCAAATATAAACTTGTTTCACTCCAATGTTAGTAAACAATGTAAATGAGAACAAACACTATATAGCCTCAAAACTATACATTTGATATCAAACATGGTCAGTCCTTGCATCCATAGCTCTATGAATTTGAGAGTGCTTACATTTCACCAGCCCATGTCCCTCAGATTTTACCAAAACATGGGCGGGGAGAAGCTTTGTTATTGTTATTGGTCCCGTGTGGCTCAGTTGGTAGAGCATGGCGCTTGCAACGCCAGGGTTGTGGGTTCATTCCCCACGGGGGGACCAGGATGAATATGTATGAACTTTCCAATTTGTAAGTCGCTCTGGATAAGAGCGTCAGCTAAATGACTTAAATGTAAAAATGTAAATTGTTTAATCTGCTGATTGCTGCTTTAAACATATTAAATAAGTTGTCCTTTACTGGTGAGAGACAACATTACCAGGACATCACAATATGTTACCTTAAGTTGTTGACAAGCATGTGCTGAAATAGGCTGAAAACCATTTTAGACAGACAGGGCTGAGACACCAGAGGATGTGACAATGTTTATTAGTCTAATCCAGCTTTAACAGCATGCCCAGACACCCAGGCTAAAGTGGCTCTGAGTAATTTGGGTAAACCATGATCATTTCTGTGGCTATCTATAGATGTCTAAAAATAGTAACCTTTCAGTGAGATTCTTTCATGCTTGGTCAACCACAGTTAGGCTCAGCACCATTCAGACAGAAATGTTTTTGGTCACCAGCTGGCCCGTGTGAAAAGTGATCATCAGGAGTGTGCTTGAGAGAGGCCATGTGTTGCAATGCTTTTCTTCCATTCAAATACAGGCATCTCTGGTATAGTACATGATTCAATTATGGTTTTCCCCTCTTTCCCACAGTCGTGGATTACAGCTCTTGTCCCAGATGTCAAGAGCAAGAGGATACTGGACCTAACTGCATCACATGGGGCCAAAGGACATGTTTGTAGTGTGTGTGTGTGTGTGTGTGTGTGTGTGTGTGTGTGTGTGTGTGTGTGTGTGTGTGTGTGTGTGTGTGTGTGTGTGTGTGTGTGTGTGTGCTGTCTCTTATACACATCTAGATGTGTATAAGAGACGTGTGTGTGTGTGTGTGTGTGTGTGTGTGTGTGTGTGTGTGTGTTTTGTTTTGAACATTGGCTCACAACAGGCCCCAGCAACTCCTCAGGGTACAAAAGTAACACATAAATCAGTGTCTCTTGTCTGTTTTGCATCTAGATGCAAGTGACCGACAGAAGGAAGAAGAGATCATAGGTGACAGACAACGCGGCTTTTAACCTCAATTTCTGATTGAGGCAACGTATGCCGTGTTTACGTGAATGTGATCTGGGAACATTGGTGTCAGATTGGGTGCGCAACTGGTCAACTGGAGTCAGGTGCAGGAGAGCAGAGATGAGTGAACAGGCACACTTTAATTGGCAGAAGCAAAACAGTCGGACGCAACCGCGTCACAACACTCCAGCCAAAGRCAAAAGCGAATAGCGCACTGGTCACACAAAATTATGTACAACAATATAATACCACGGGTTCAAAACAATACCCGGAAAAAAAACAGCCTGTCGCGTCACGCAATAACCGTAACGAACAATTACACACACAGACATGGGGGGAACAGAGGATAATATACACGTACAGTGATGAGGGGATGTAACCAGGTGTGTGGGAAAACAAGACAAAACAAATGGAAAATGAAAGGTGGAGCGGCGATAGCTAGAAGACCAGTGACGTCGACYGCCGAGCGCCGCCCGAACAAGGAGAGGAGCCGACTTCGGMGGGAGTCGTGACAATTGCCTTTAAAAGCCGCACTGACTACAAACCATGATCGGATGGAATCATGGCCCTTTCCTCTCAATGCTTGCGCCTTATCTACAGTAAAAAGGAATATTACTGGGAAAGACAGTCAACGGGGATACTGACGGAATGCAGAGCCTGRGAGACAGAAAGAGAGAGATACATCACAGCAGATTTCTACTGTATGTGGGTCAAGAATGGTGAAAAAAATGTGAATGTGTTTCTCATTCAGTCTAAAAATCTAAAATTACAAAATTAATCATAATTTGTCAATATTTGTCAACGACGCACTCAGCACAGGAGTGTCAGAAATGGGGGCAGGCCAGGGATGAGCAGTTATTGACACATCACCCTTTGTCCATGCAAAGACAAGTTGATGGAGTCGACTTCCACGCGTTTGCCACAGCTGCTCTCAACAGCATATTTGCTGGACGCAAACGCATTATGATTYATGTTTCTAGCTTTCTGTTTAAAACGGGTCAATATTTGTGGAGGAGTCGTGAGCAGGGGTAAGCTGGCAGCTCAGGGGGTTTGGGTTTAGGTGAGGACGAGCAGAGGGCGCAGGGTTCCGCGGGAGTCTGCAGCTCACCCTGGTGTGAACAAGGCCCGGAGAGGGCCAGTTTGACACCCCCAGTGTTTGCTGTTCTACAACCCTCTCCTCTCATCTCCCCTCCTCTCTGCTCCGTTCTTCATCAACGTGCCAGGCGTGTTGAGTGGCTGCCTGCCTGTCTGCTGGTGATCTCAGGACCTCAGCTGACCACACCCACTCCTGCTCCTACACCTACAGTATAGTCAGTATTGGTGATTCATTTTCAAAACATATATGAAGAATTGTCATCAAACCAGGAGAAAACCAGAGGGGATCTTCCTGTTTTATAATTCACTAGGGTTCAATGAGCGTGTTCTGTAGCACTGATTTGCACTGATTTGATTTGTAGATATTACCCCAAAATATAGAAAGAACATGAATAACCGATATAAGGGTCTTATCTGAAGCTCAAAAAGGCTCATGTCATGAGATTTGTGCCAGGGACTGTATATATTTTCTCCATCTGAGTTTAAATTGAACATGGAATGAAAAACCGATAACAACACTGCATTAAGTCCCAACTCCCTGTTCCTTCTCACAGTAACTCTGTCTCCAAGGAGAAGCCAAAGCCTTCAGGTACAGTTTCAGTCATCGATACAACTCCTTCAATTTCTCATTATTTCCCTCTCTGAAATGTAGATCAAATGCAGGATATCTGTGGATCAGAATGTAGGTACTGTAGAAATTGGATAGACATAATGCATTGAATGGGTCTGTCTCTCTCTCTCACCCATAGACCTGGTAGTCTTGTGTTGTGGTCAGTAAGTCAGTAGAGCAGTAGCAGAGGGGAACTGGGCTGCGCCCTCTCTCTCTCTCTCTCTCCCTGAATAGAGCAGCAGCAGTAGTGTGTCTGTGTCAAACTGTGTTAGGGATGCCTCTATGATGAATGTCTTGATCTATCTTGTATAAATATAAATCTGCCCTATTTAATTTCCTTTGGGAGGAGATAATCCTGTTTTATTCTTGGCAGAGCACCAAGAGCAGTCAAAATGCATTATTTCCCTCAGCTCAGCAGGCGGTATTAAAGATTCAACTATGATAGCATGATAAAATGGGCAGCAGAAGATAAAATGTATGCTCATATCTAATTTTGTACTTCAATCTCGACTGAAGATACATGCAGAGTTTTGATCTAAGAGATAAATCCCTTTACCCCATGGCCAGCTGTAGTGGCTGTACCCAGCGAACATGAGTCTGTTAGCCCCATGAGGGTTTTCGGTAGGCAAGGTGGACACGGGCTAGCACACACCAAGCCCATACAAGCCGGACACAGGCTAGCCCACAACAAACCCAACACAAGCTAGCTCACACCAATCCCACATCAGCCCAACACAGGCTAGCCCACACCAAGCCCAACACAGGTTAGCCCACACCAACCCAACACGGGCTAGCCCACACCAAGCACAGCTAGAGGTGAGGGCTCATTAGAAAATTTGGAGGCATGATTTGCATACAGTTATTTTTCTGCAACCGTTACTGAGAGTGTCATTCAAGTTAATGTGTTCTATTGTGTGATGCCCATATATTTTTCTAACTTGATCTGGCAATGATGAAGTCTTTAAAAATACTTAAATGAGTGCAGGTGACATCTTTTAAAAATATATGTATGATAGTAACAACTTGGTTGTCTTTCTGATGCAATGTATCACGTTCCCTGAATACCTTTAAGGCTTGAAAATTCTGCAATTAACGGATTGAATTATGTAAGGGAGCACCAACAACTGGTGAAGGTCTCTGGAAGAGGTACCAGTTAACTATAGGCACAATTGTCCCAGTGCCTCTGTTAGAAGGTGGGGTAATGACCAGTAGGAGACAGATATACAGAACACACCCACATTGCACACACCAAAAGGGTACACCCACAAAGCAAACATGGAGAAGGAGGGAACTAGTGGTAGTGGTTTCTATGAACAAAGAGAATACATACCATATTACACAGTGGTAAAATAAGGTAATAGCAACAGTGGTATAACAGTAATGTGCACATAAAGATTGGAYACACCTACTCATTCAAGSGGTTTTCTTTACTTTTACTATTTTCTACATTGTAGAATAATAGTGAAGACATCAAAACTACGAAATAATACATATGGAATCATGTAGTAACCAAAAAAGTGTTCAACAAATACGAGATTCTTCAAAGYAGCCACCCKTTGCCTTGACAGCTTTCCACACTCTTGGAATTCTCTCAACTAGCTTCACCTGGAATGCTTTTCCAACAGTCTTGAAGGAGTTCACACATATGCTGAGCACTTGTTGGCTGCTTTTCCTTCACTCTGCGGTCCAACTCATCCAAACCATCTCAATTGGGTTGAG
>NC_036860.1:20610056-20616676 GCF_002910315.2 Salvelinus sp. IW2-2015 | reverse complement strand
TTGTTTTGTAGTTTGTTCAAGTGTTTTTTCGTGTTCATCTTTCTTTATTAAAAGATATGTATTCAACCCATGCTGCGTTTTGGTCCGATCCATGCTCCTCCTCAGACGAGGAGGAAAACGACCGTTACACAACCGACGAGCGTCGGAGCCGGTGTAGTACGATTCAATCTTAGTCCTGTATTGAAGCTTCACCTGTTTGATGATTCGTCGGAGGGCATATCGGGATTTCTTATAAGCTTCCGGGTTAGAGTCCCGCTCCTTGAAAGCGGCAGCTCCACCCTTTAGCTCAGTGTAGATGTTGCCTGTAATCCATGGCTTCTGGTCGAGGGTATGTACGTTCAGTCACTGTGGGGACGACGTCATCGATGCACATATTGATAAAGCCAGTGACTGATGTGGTGTACTCCTCAATGCCATCTGAAGAATCCTGTAACATATTCCAGTCTGTGCTCGCAAAACAGTCCTGTAGCTTAGCATCTGCTTCATCTGACCACTTTCTTATTGACCGAGTCACTGGTGCTTCCTGCTTTAGTTTTTCTTGTAAGCAGGAATCAGGAGGATACAATTATGGTCAGATTTGCCAAATGGAGGGCGAGGGAGAGCATTGTACGTGTCTCTTACATTTCGTGCACCAGATGTTGTTTACAAATATACATAGACCGCCACCCATTGTCTTACCGAAAAAGCTTAAAACCCACCAGCTMTATGTTATTCATGTTGTCGTTCAGCCACAACTCGGTGAAACATAAGATATTCCAGTTTTTAATGTCCTGTTGGTAGGATATACCTGATCGTAGTTTGACTATTTTATTATCGATTGTACATTGGCTAAAGGGACCGATGGTCAAGGTAAATTACCCTCTCGGCAACGAATCCTTATGATTCACTCTTCGTCCTCGATACCTCCATCTCTTTCTCCTGCAAATGACGGGGATGAGGGCCTTGTCGGGTGTCTGAAGTAAATCCTTCCCGTCCGACTCGTTGAAGAAAAAATATTCCTCCAGTGTGGGGTGAGTAATCGCTGTCCTGATATCTAGAAGCTMTTTTTGGTCATAAGACACGGTGGCAGAAACGTTATGTACAAAATRAGTTACAAATAACACGAAAAAACATACACAATAGCACAATTGGATACGGGATCGTAAAACGGCAGCCGTTCTCATGTCTATTGCTCGTCTTGGCCCAAGCAAGTCTCTTCTTATTATTGGTGTTCTTTTGTAGTGGTTTCATTGCAGCAATTCGACCACGAAGGCCTGATTCATGCAGTCTCCTCTGACCAGTTGATGTTGAGATGTGTCTGTTACTTGAATTTTGTGAAGTATTTATTTGGGCTGCAATCAGAGATGTAGTTAACTCTAATGAACTTATCYTCTGTAGCAAAGGTAGCTCTGGTTCTTCCTTTCCTGTGGCGGTCTGTAACGGCTCCCGTTGGTGGTAGAATGAAGAGTGGACCAAGGCGCAGCGCGGTAGGCGTACATCGTCTTTTTATTTGATGACACCAAACAAAATAACAAAGTCAAAAAACGAAAGYGCACAGTTCTGTAAGGCTAAGAAACTAAMCAGAAAACAAGATCTMACAAAATCAAAAAGGAAAATGACAACTTATATATGATCCCCAATCAGAGACAACGATAGACAGCTGCCTCTGATTGGGAACCACACTCAGCCAAAAACAAAGAAATAGAAAACATAGACTTTCCCATCCGAGTCACACCCTGACCTAACCAAACATAGAGTATAATAAGGATCTCTAAGGTCAGGGCGTGACACTGTCCTCATGAGAGCCAGTTTCATCATAGCACTTCATGGTTTTTGAAACAGCACTTGAAGAAACTTTCAAAGTTCTTGACATTTTCYGAATTGACTGATCTTCATGTCTTAAAGTAATGAARGACTGTTGTTTCTCTTTGCTTATTTGAGCTGTTCTTGCCATAATATGGASTTGKYWTTTTACCAARTAGGGCTATMTTCTGTATACCAMCCCTACCTTGTGACAACACAGCTGATTGGCTCAAACACATTAAGAAGGAAAGAAATTCCACAAATTAACTTGTAACAAGGCACACCTTTAAATTGAAATGCATTCCAGRAGACTACCTCATGAAGCTGGTTGAGAGAATGCCAAGAGTGTGCAAAGCTGTCATCAAGGGTGGGTGGCTACTTTGAAGAATCTCAAATATAAAATATATTTATTGGTTACTACATGATAAAATATATTTTTTGGTTACCACATGATTCTATATGTGTTATTTCATAGTTTTGATGTCTTCCCTATTATTCTACAATGTAGAACATAGTAAAAATAAAGAAAAACCCTTGAATGAGTAGGTGTGCCCCAAACTTTTTGACTGGTACTGTATAAAATAAGGGACAATGGCTTATATACATAAGGGATGGCATCAACATATATAGYGAATATGCATCTAAGGGATGGCATCAACATGCCAACAAGCTAAACATAGCACACAATGGAGACAATATATACAATAGCTAAGGCAGCAGCTATGCATTGACAATAGGCTAATGCCCTAGTCTAAGCCATTGGCTAGTAGGCTAAATACCGTGCATGGTATATACAAAGCAACTAGCATCAGCAGGGCTAGGCTAGCATTGTTGGCTAGCATTGCTAACATAGTACACAGTAACATATTCAACAGCAGCTAGCACACTAGGCTAGGCTACACAGCGGGGCATAGCACAGTGATATGGCAGTATACAATTAGTAGCAAGCAAAGTGCTAGCATGCTAGGTGGCTAAGCTAATACTGTATGTAAATGGTAGTCCTCTAGGATATGAGCATGGGGGTAGCCATATTAGGTTAGGCAACAATGTGTCATAGACAGGTTGTTACATAGTAATAAATAACAGTCAAACTATACATACATAACATATATAAATAAATGTGCCCAGTCCGAGTAGAGTTCACATACTTAGGTCACAGGGCTAGGGCTGCAGGASAAAGGTYCATTGGTTGTGGCCCATCTGTTGGTGTGCAGGGAAGAGGTTTATGAGAGAGCCCCTCCCTCTGCCACKGATTGCTGATCTCTGTAGCAAGATGGTGCCGACATCTACTTCCGGCGCCGACAGAGATGGCCGCCTCGCTTCGCATTCCGAGGAAACTATGCAGTATTTTGTTTTTTTATGTATTATTTCTTATGTTGTTACCCCAGGAAATCTTAAGTTTTATTATATACAGCCGGGAGGAACTATTGGATATAAGAGCAACGTCAACTCACCAACACTACGACCAGGAATACRACTTTCCCGAAGAGGATCCTCTGTTTGGTCCACCACCCAGGACAATGGATCGGATCCCAGCCGGCGACCCAAAACAATGGCGTCGCAGAAAGTGCAGACGGAGCGGTCTTCTGGTCAGGCTCCGTAGACGGGCACATCGCTCACCGCTCCCGAGTATACTACTCGCCAATGTCCAGTCTCTTGACAACAAGGTAGACGAAATCCGAGCAAGGGTTGCCTTCCAGAGAGACATCAGAGATTGTAACGTTCTTTGTTTCACGGAAACATGGCTCACTCGGGATATGTTATCAGAGTCGGGTACAGCCACCTGGTTTCTTCACGCATCGTGCCGACAGAAACAAACATCTCTCTGGTAAGAAGAAGGGCGGGGGTGTATGCCTTATGATTAACGAGACGTGGTGTGATCATAACAACATACAGGAACTCAAGTCCTTTCTAGGTCACCTGACCTAGAATTCCTTACAATCAAATGCCGACCGCATTATCTACCAAAAGAATTCTCTACGATTATAATCACAGCCGTGTATATCCCCCCCAAGCGGACACATTGACGGCCCTGAAAGAACTTAAACTGGAAACCACATATCCTGAGGCTGCATTTATTGTAGCTGAGRATTTTAACAAGGCTAATCTGAAAACAACGCTCCCTAAATTKTAKCAGCATATCGGATGCGCGACCCGGGCTGGCAAAACCCTGGATCATTGTTACTCTTCCGCRACGAATACAAAGCCCTCCCCTGCCCTCCTTTCGGACAATCTGACCACGACTCCATTTTGTTGCTCCCAGCCAATASACAGAAACTAAWACAGGAWACGCCCRTGCTCAGGTCTGYTCAACGCTGGTCCGACCAATYGGATTTCACGCTTCAAGATTGCTTCGATCACGTGGACTGGGATATGTTCCGCATAGCGTCGGACAATAACATTCGGTGAGCGAGTTTATTAGCAAGTGCATCGGTGATGTTGTACCCACAGCGACTATTTAAAACTTCCCCAACCAGAAACCGTGGATTGATAGCAGCATTCATGCAAAACTGAAAGCGTGAACCACTGCTTTTAATCAGGGCAAGGCGACCGGAAACATGACCGAATACAAACAGTGTAGCTATTCCCTCCGCAAGGAAATCAAACAAGCTAAGCGTTAGTATAGAGACAAAGTGGAGTCGCAATTCAACGTCTCAGACACGAGAGGTATGTGGCAGGGTCTACAGTCATTCACGGACTATAAAAAGAAAACCAGCCCTGTCGCGGACCACAATGTCTTGCTCCCAGACAAACTTAACAACTTATTTGCTCGCTTTGAGGACAATACAGTGCCACCTACATGGCCCGCTACCAAAACCTGCGAGCTCTCCTTCACTGCAGCCAACGTGAGTAAAACATTTAAACGTGTTAACCCTCGCAAGGCTGCCGGCCCAGACGGCATCCCTAGCCACGTCCTCAGAGCATGCGCAGACCAGCTGGCTGGTGTGTTTACGGACCTATTCAATCANGAGTCAATGTGGGCACCGGTTAGTCGAGGTAATTGAGGTAAATATGTACATGTAGGTACAGTTAAAGTGACTATGCATAGACAATAAACAGAGAGTAGCAGCAGCGTAAAAGAGGGGTATGGGTAGCCCTTTGATTAGCTGTTCCCAAGTCTTATGGCTTGGGGGTTGAAACAGTTAAGAAGCCTTTTGGACCTAGACTTGGTGCTCCGGTATCGCTTGCCGTGCGGTAGCAGAGAGAATAGTCCATGACTGGGGTGGCTGGAGTCTTTGACAATTTTTAGGGCCTTCCTGTCACGTTCCTGACCTTACTTCCTTTGTTTTGTCTTTGTTTAGATGGTCAGGACGTGAGCTGGGTGGGCATTCTATGTTATGTGTTTCTATGTTGGGTTCATTTTCAATTAGCCTGATATGGTTCTCAATCAGGGGCAGGTGTTTTACGTTTCCTCTGATTGAGAACCATATTAAGGTAGGCTGTTCTCACTGTTTGTTTGTGGGTGATTGTTCCTGTGTCAGTGTTTGTACCACACAGGACTGTTTCGTTTCGTTCGTGTGTTCGTGCGTTCATGTGTTTTTGTTCTCAAGTTCAGGTCTGTTCACGTCGTTTGTTATTTTGTAGTTTGTTCAAGTGTTTTTCGTCTTCGTTTAAATAAACGAGATTATGTCTTCACAATACGCTGCATTTTGGTCCGATCCTTGCTCCTCCTCAGAAGAGGAGGAAAACGACCTTTACACTTCCTCTGACACCGCCTGGTATAGAGGTCCTGGATGTCAGGAAGCTTGTCCCCAGTGATGTACTGGGCCGTACGCACTACCTCTGTAGTGCCTTGTGGTCGCAGGCCAAGCAGTTGCCATACCAGGCAGTTATGCAACCAGTCAGGATGCTCTCGATAGTGCAGCTGTAGAACCTTTTGAAGATCTGGGGGGAAAAGGCCTTGTCGTGCCCTCTTCAAGTCTGTCTTAGTGTGTTTGGACCATAATAGTTTGTTGGTGATGTGGACACCAAGGAACTTGAAGCGCTCAACCTGCTCCACTGCAGCCCCATCGATGAGAATGGGGGTGTGCTCGGCCCTCTTTTTCCTGTAGTCCACAATCATCTCCTTTGTCTTGATCACATTGAGGGAGAGGTTGTTGTCCTGGCATCACATTGCCAGGTCTCTGACCTCCTCCCTATAGGCTGTCTCTTTCGTTGTTGGTGATCAGGCCTACCACTGTTGTGTCATCGGCAAACTTGATGATGGTGTTGGAGTCATGCCTGGCCATGGAGTCATGAGTGAACAGGGAGTACATGAGGGGACTGAGTATGCACCCCTGAGGAGCCCCCGTGTTGAGGATCAGCGTGGCGGATGTGCTGTTACCTACCCCTACGACCTGGGGGCGGCCCGTCAGGAAGTTCAGGATCCAGTTGCAGAGGGAGGTGTTTAGTCCAAGGGTCCTTAGCTTAGTGATGAGCTTTGAGGGCACTATGGAGTTGAACGCTGAGCTGTAGTCAATGAATAGCATTCTCCCATAGGTGTTCCTTTTGTCCAGGTGGGAAAGGGCAGTGTTGAGTGCAATAGAGATTGCGTCATCTGTGGATCTGTTGGGTATGCAAATTGGAGTGGGTCTAGGGTTTCTGGGATAATAGTGTTGATGTGAGCCATGACCAGCCTTTCAAAGCACTTCATGGCAACAGATGTGAGTGCTATGGGTCGGTAGTCATTTAGGCAGGTTACCTTAGTGTTCTTGGGCACAGGGACTATGGTGGTCTGCTTGGAACATGTTGGTATTACAGACTCAGTCAAGGACAGGTTGAAAATGTCAGTGAAGATACTTGCCAGTTTATCAGCGCATGCTCGTAGTACACGTCCTGGTAATCCATCTGGTCCTGCG
>NC_036860.1:20571176-20610031 GCF_002910315.2 Salvelinus sp. IW2-2015 | reverse complement strand
GCCTTGTGAATGCTGACTTGGTTTAAAGTCTTACTTCACCATCGGCTACGGAGAGCTTGATCATACAAGTCATCCGGAACAGCTGATGCTCTCATGCTCTCGTGTTATTGCCTCGAAGCGAGTATGAAGTAATGTTAGCTCGTTGGTATGATTGTGTCACTGGGCAGCTCATGGCTGTACTTCCTTTTGTAGTCTTTATGTAGTTGCAAGCCCTGCCACAACCTGTCACGTTCCTACTTTTTCCTTTTGTTTTGTCTTTGTTTAGTTGGTCAGGACGTGAGCTGGGTGGGCATTCTATGTTATGTGTTTCTATGTTGGGTTCATTGTGTAATGTAGCCTGATAGTTCTCAATCAGGGGCAGGTGTTTTAGGTTCCTCTGATTGAGAACATATTAAGGTAGGCTGTTTCTCACCGTTTGTTTGTGGGTGATTGTTCCTGTGTCAGTATTTGGTGCCACACGGGAACGTTTCGTTCGGTCGTTCATTCGTGTGTTTCCTTCCTGTTCGTGGTTCATGTTATATTGTCTCAAGTTCAGGTCTGTTACGTCGTTTCTTGTTTTAGTATTTGTTCAATGGTTTTTCCTCGTTTGTCTTTTCTATAAGTTGGTTTCAACCCACGCTGCGTTTTGGTCTGATCCATGCTCCTCCTCAGACGAGGAGGAAAACAACCGTTACAGAATCACCCACCCAACCAAGGACAAGCAGCGTGGGAGAAAGCAGCGGCAGAAATCTCAGGACTCCTGGACATGGGAGGAGATTTTGAACGGAGAAGGACCCTGGGCGACAGGCTGGGGAATATCGCCGCCCCAAGCTGAGCTGGAGGAGCGAAAGCTGAGCGGCGGCGATATGAGGAGGCAGCACGGGCAGGCGACAGGTACGAGAGGCAGCCCCAGCATTTTTGGGGGTGGCTAAGAGGAGTGTGGCTAAGCCAGGTAGCAGACCTGAGCGCACTCCTCATGCTTATCATAAGCAGCGCGTTACTGGTCAGGCCCGTGTTATGCGGTTAAAGTGCACGGGTCGCCAGTGCGTGCCCATAGCCCGGTGCGGCTATAGGGCAGCCCCCGAAAGTGTCATGTGAGTGTGGCATCCAGCCAGGCGTATTGTGCCTGCTCAGGTCGTCTGGTCTCCGCGTACGCATTCGGTCCGGTATCCTGCGCCGGCTCTGCGTGCTGTTGTCTCCGGGGCGCTGGGAGGGTGCAGTGCCCTAATGCCACGCTCCGCTCGTACCGGCAAGATGTGGGAGTGGAGCCTAAGGGAGCAGGTGCGCGTAGTAGGCACTAGATCTCCAGTGCTCACCCAGCCCGGTTCGAACCTGTGCCTGACCTCTGGAGGGTCCGGGTGGAGTAGTATTCCAGCCTGGGGGAGTGGTGCCAAGGCTGCGCACCAGAGCTCCAGTGCTCCCCACAGCCCGGTCCTTCAGGTGCCTCCTCTAACACCAAGCCTCCTGTTAGGTCTCTCCAGCCTGGTGGGTCCTGTGGCAGCCCCACGCACCAGGCTGTCTCTCCGTTTCCTCCCTACAGGTTGTCCCCGTCTGCCAGTGCCGCCTGCACTGCCGTCTGCCTAGTGCCGCCTGCACTCCTCGTCTGCCCAGAGCCCGCCTGCCACGTATTCGTCTGCCCAGAGACACGTGCCTGCACTAGTCCGTCTGTCCTGAGCCTTTCAAAGCCGCCCGTCTGTCCTGAGCCTTTCAAGCCGCCCGTCTGTCCTGAGCCTTCAGAAGCCGTCCGTCAGTCAGGAGCCGCTAGCAGGCACGTCCGTCAGTCAGGAGCCGCTAGAGCGTCCGCACAGACGGAGCCTGACTAGAAGCCGCCCAGAGACAGGGAGCACACAAGAGCGCCCGTCCGACGAGACAGGAGTCAAGCCAGAGCCGTCCGCCAGACAGGAGCAGCCAGAGCCGCCCGCCAGACAGGAGCCAAGAACCAGACGCCGCTGACCAGCACCAGGAGCAGTCCAAGCCGCGCGCGCAGCTTATGGACCTTGCCCAAGTCCACCGACTTGCATGGTCCAAGCCACATGACTGTAGCCAGGCCGTACTAGCGCGCAGAACCATGACCTGCCAGAGCCGTCAGCTCAGCCATGGGACCTGCCAGAGCCGTCAGCCAGCCATGACCTGCCAGAGCCGTCAGCCAGCCATGACCTGCCAGAGCGCCGTCAGAACCCAGCCAATGACCGTGCCAGAGCCGTAAGCAGCAGCCATGACCTGCAGAGCCGTCAGCGCTGCATGAACCTGCCAGAGCCGTCACTCAGGTCGGAGCTGCCCCTCAGTCGTGAGCTGCCCTTATGCAAGTCAAGGAGCTGCGCCCTTCAGTCCGGTAGCTGCCGCCTTCAGGTCCCGGTGCTGCCCCTCAGTGTTGCTTCCAGGTGCTGACCTGAGTCCGGCTGTGCATGCCGCGGTGCCCCTTAAATCAGGGGCCCCTTAAACCATGGGGTTATTATGGAGGGTCGACATTAAAAGGAGGCCGCCGGAAGCGGGGATTAAAACTATGGTGGGGTGGGGACCACGTCCAGAGCAGAGCCGCCACCGATGGACAGATGGCCCGACCCAAACCCTCCCCTATAGGTTAAGTTTTGCGGCCGGAGTCCGCACCTTTGGGGGGGGGGGTACTGTCACGTTCCTGACCATGTATTTCGCTTTGTTTAGTCTTTGTTTAGTTGGTCAGGACGTTGAGCTGGGTGGGCATTCTATGTTAAATGTTTTCTATGTTGGGTTCATTGTTAATTAGCCGTGATATGGTTCTCTAATCAGGGGCAGGTGTTTTAGGTTTCCTCTTGATTGACGAACCATATTAAGGTACCGGACTGTTTTCACCGTGTTGTTGCTGTGGGTGAATTGTATTCCTGTGTCAGTGTTTGTGCCACACGAGAACTGTGTCGTTGTTCGTTCAATTTCGTGTGTTCCTTCCTGTTCTGTGCGTTCATGTTATATGTTCTCAAGTCAGGTCTGTTAACGTCGTTTCTGTTTTGTAGTTTGTTCAAAGTGTTTTTTCGTGTTACAATCTTTCTTTATTAAAAGATATGTATTGCAACCCATTGCTGCGTTTGGTCCGATCCATGTCTCCTCCTCAGACGAGGAGGAAACGGACGTCCTACACAACCGAACGAGCGTCGGAGCCGGTGTAGTACGATCAATCTTAGTCCTGTATTGAAGCTTCACCTGTTTGATGATTCGTCGGAGGGATATCGGGATTTCACTTATAAGCTCCGCCGGATAGACACGTCCCGCTCCTTGAAAAGCGGCAGCTCCACCGCTTTAGAGCTCAGTGTAGATGTTGCCTGTAATCCATGGCTTGACTGGTCGAGGTAATGTTACGTTCAGTCACTGTGGGGACGACGTCATCGATGCACATAGATATATAGAGCCAGTGACTGAGTGGTGTACTCCTCAATGCATCTGACGTGAAATACCTGTAAACAAGTTCCAGTCTGTGCTCGCAACAGTCCTGTAGCTTAGCATCTGCCTTCATCTGACCACTTTCTTTAATGACCGAGTCACTGGTGCTTCCTGACTTTTAGTTTTTCTTGTAACAGGAATCAGGAGAGATACAATTATGGTCAGATTTGCCAAATGGAGGCGAGGGAGAGCATTGTACGTGTCTCTTACATTTCGTGCACCAGATGTTGTTTACAAAAATATACATAGACCGCCACCCATGTCGTACGAAAAAGCTTAAAACCCAACCAGCTCTGTATGTGTCTTCATGTCGTTCAGCCAAGCACTCGGTGAACACAATAAGATATTCCAGTTTTTAATGTCCCTGTGTGGAGGTATAACCTGATCGTAGTTGACTATTTTATTATCGATTGGACATTGGCTAAAGGGACCGATGGTCAAGGTAAATTACCCTCTCGGCAACGAATCCTTATGATTCACTCTTCGTGTCCTCGATACCTCCATCTCTTTCTCCTGCAAATTACGGGGTGAGGGCCTTGTCGGGTGTCTGAAGTAAATCTTCCGCGTCCGCTCGTTGAAGAAAATATTCCTCCAGTGTGGGGTGAGTATCGCTGTCCTGATATCTAGAAGCTCTTTTGGTCATAAGACACGGTGCAGAACGTTATGTACAAAATAAGTTACAAATAACAGCGAAAAAACATACACAATAGCACAATTGGATACGGGATCGTAAAACGGCAAGCCGTTCTCAAATGTCTATTGCTGGTGTCTTGGCCAAGCAAGTCTCTTCTTATTAATTGGTGTTCTTTTGTAGTTGGTTTCAATTGCAGCATATCGACCACCGAAGGCCTGATTCATGGTCTCCTCTGACAGTTGATGTTGAGATGTGTCTGTTACTTTAATTTTGTGAAGTATTTTTTGGGTGCAATCAGAGATGTAGTTAACTCTAATGAACTTATCTTCTGTAGCAAAGGTAGCTCTGGTTCTTCCTTTCCTGCGGCGGTCTTGTAACGGCTCTCGTTGGTGGTAGAATGAAGAGTGGACCAAGGCGCAGCGCGGTAGGCGTACATGTCTTTTATTTGATGACACAACAAAATAACAAAGTCAAAAAACGAAAAGTGCACAGTTCTGTAAGGCTAAGAAAAACTAACAGACAAAAAAGATCTCACAAAATCAAAAAGGAAAATGACAATTATAATATGATCCCCAATCAGAGACAACGATAGACAGCTGCCTCTGATTGGAGACCACACTCAGCCAGACAAAAAAAAATAGAAAACAATAGACTTCCCATCCGAGTCACACCCTGACCTAACCAAACATAGAGTGATAAAAGGATCTCTAAGGTCAGGGCGTGACAACTGTCCTCATGAGCCAGTTTCATCATAGCACTTCATGGTTTTGAAACAGCACTTGAAGAAACTTTCAAAGTTCTTGACATTTTCTGAATTGACTGACTTCATGTCTTAAAGTAATGAAGACTGTTGTTTCTCTTTGCTTATTTGAGCTGTTCTTGCCATAATATGGACTTTGGCATTTTACCAAGTAGGGCTATCTTCTGTATACCAACCCTACCTTGTGAACAACACAGCTGATTGGCTCAAACACACTTAAGAAGGAAAGAAATTCCACAAATTAACTTGTAACAAGGCACACCTTAAATTTGAATGCATTCCAGGAACACCTCATAGAAGCTGTGTTAGAGAATGCCAAGAGTGTTGCAAAGCTCTCATCAAGTGGTGGGTGGCTACTTTGAAGAATCTCAAATATAAAATATATATTTCGGTTACCACATGATCTATATGTGTTATTCAAAGTTTTGATGTCTTCCCTATTATTCAACAATGTAAAGAACATAGTAAGATAAGAAAAACCTTGAAGTGTAGTCGGTGCCCAAACTTTTTGACTGGTACGTATAAAATAAGGGACAATGGCTTATATACATAAGGGATGGCATCAACATATATAGCGAATATGCATCTAAGAGGATGGCATCAACATGCCAACAAGCTAAACATAGCACACAATGGAGACAATATATACAATAGCTAAGCAGCAGCTATGCCTGACAATAGGCTAGTACCACGCCACTAGTCTAGCCATTGCTAGTAGGCTAAATACCGTGCAATGGTATATACAAGCAACTAGCATCAGCGGGCTAGGCTAGCATGTTGGCTAGCATTGCTAAACATTACGATATACACGAGTAGAACATATAATTGCTTCGATCACGTGGACTGGGATATGTTCCGCATAGCGTCGGACAATAACATTCGGTGAGCGAGTTTATTAGCAAGTGCATCGGTGATGTTGTACCCACAGCGACTATTTAAACCTTCCCCAACCAGAAACCGTGGATTGATAGCAGCATTCATGCAAAACTGAAAGCGTGAACCACTGCTTTTAATCAGGGCAAGGCGACCGGAAACATGACCGAATACAAACAGTGTAGCTATTCCCTCCGCAAGGAAATCAAACAAGCTAAGCGTTAGTATAGAGACAAAGTGGAGTCGCAATTCAACGTCTCAGACACGAGAGGTATGTGGCAGGGTCTACAGTCATTCACGGACTATAAAAAGAAAACCAGCCCTGTCGCGGACCACRATGTCTTGCTCCCAGACAAACTTAACAACTTATTTGCTCGCTTTGAGGACAATACAGTGCCACCTACACGGCCCGCTACCAAAACCTGCGAGCTCTCCTCCACTGCAGCCAACATGAGTAAAACATTTAAACGTGTTAACCCTCGCAAGGCTGCCGGCCCAGACGGCATCCCTAGCCACGTCCTCAGAGCATGCGCAGACCAGCTGGCTGGTGTGTTTACGGACCTATTCAATCATCCTTATCCCAGTCTATTGTTCCTGTACCCAAGAAAGCTAAGGTAACTGAGCTAAATGACTATCGCCCCGTAGCACTCACTTCCATCATCATGAAGTGCTTTGAGAGACTAGTCAAGGACCATATCACCTCCACCCTACCTGACACCCTAGACCCACTCCAATTTGCTTGCCGCCCCAATAGGTCCACAGACGACGCAATCGCAATCACACTGCACACTGTCCTAACCCATCTGGACAAGAGGAATACCTATGTAAGAATGCTGTTCATCGACTACAGCTCAGCATTTAACACCATAGTACCCTCCAAACTCATCATTAAGGGTCTCGACCGCGCACTGTGCAACTGGGTCCTGGACTTCCTGACGGACCGCCCCCCACGTGGTGAGGGTAGGAAACAACATCTCCACCCTGCTGATCCTCAACACTGGGGCCCCACAAGGGTGTGCGTTCTCAGCCCTCTCCTGCACTCCCTGTTCACCCATGACTGTGTGGCCATGCACGCCTCCAACTCAATCATCATGTTTGCAGACGACACTACAGTGGTAGGCTTGATTACCAACAACGACGAGACCGACAACAGCAGAGGGAGCAGCCCCCTATCCACATCGACGGGACAGTAGTGGAGAAGGTGGAAAGTTTTAAGTTCATCGGCGTACACATCACAGACAAACTGAATTGGTCCACCCACACAGACAGCGTGGTGAAGATGGCGCAGCAGCGCCTCTTCAACCTCAGGAGGCTGAAGAAATTYGKCTTGTCACCAAAAACACTCACAAACCTTTACAKATGCACAATCGAGAGCATCCTATCGGGCTGTATCACCGCCTGGTACGGCAACTGCTCCGCCCAGCACCGTAAGACTCCAGAGTAGTGACGTCTGTACAACTCATCACCGGGGGCAAACTACCTGCCCTCCAGGACACCTACACCACCCGATGTCACAGAAAGACCAAAAAGATCATCAAGRACATCATCCACCCGAGCCACTGCCTGTTCACCCTGTTACCATACAGAAGGCGAGGTCAGTACAGGTGCATCAAAGCTGGGACCGAGAGACTGAAAAACAGCTTCTATCTCAAGGCCATCAGACTGTTAAACAGCCATCACTAACACATAGAGGATGCTGGCTACATACAGACTTGACATCATTGGCCAATCTAACAAATGGATCACTAGTCACTTCATTTTTGCCACTTTAATAATGATGTTTACATATCTTGCACTACTCATCCCAAATGTATATACTGTATTTTATACCATTTATTGCAGCTTGCCTATGTCGTTCTGTCATTGCTCATCCATATATTGATATGTATATATTCTTATCCCATTCCTTTACTTAGATTTGTGTGTATTAGGTAGTTTTTGTGGAATTGTTAGATTACTTGTTAGATATTTCTGCACTGTCGGAACTAGAAGCACAAGCATTTCGCTACACTCGCAATAACATCTGCTAACCATGTGTATGTGACCAATAAAATTTGATTTGATTTGATTTTATGACTGAGCGAAACAGGCAGGAATGGGGGATCTATGACCCCAGATGACTGCCTGTGATCGGCTGACCCCATGGTGTTATGTATGAAGTGTGAAGTGTCAGTTTATGTCCCCTTAGGCTCAGGCAGGTGTGGGGTGTCTACTTGGTGCAGTTAGAAGTCACACAGAATTAGAAGTTGTGTCTCTGTACCAGTGCCAGAGAGAGGGTTTTCTACAATGACATTGTAATCAATAAATACATTCCTATTAGAGGATCATGCCAACACGGGCATGTTTGCAGGAAAGTATTGGCTTATTTCAGGCAAAGTGAGGTCTGCCTTTACCAGATATATTGCCCACAATGCGCCACACTGGGAAAATGCCTTCGGGGCCAATGTGGAGCCGATAATCAAAGGCGAATTGGTCTAATATTGACAACCTACATGGGGMCAATATTTGTAGACGTGCTTGCTGGGTATCCCTCCCATTGATAAACCATATGGGGAAAAAAGGTAAGCTAGTCAACTAGCCTCAAATACGTAACATAGTAAATGTAAATMTGTGACACCCAAAAATAGTATGATATGTTATGTTTTGTATGATTACATAAAAGAGAAGGTTTCTTACTGTAAGCCAAAAAAACTAAAGGAGGGAGGCTGGTCGAGGAGGATAGGAGGGCACGTAATGGGAACATCTAGCAACCCAAAGGTTGTGTGTTCAAATCACACCACAGACAACTTTGGTATTTTAGCAACTTTGCAACTACTTACTACTTTTAACWACTTTGCAGCTACTTAGCAGGTCATCTAACCCTTCCCGCTAACCATAACCCTAACCTTGACCCATAACCCTAACTCCTAACCTTAACCCTAACCCCTTACCCTAACCTTAACCCCTATCCCTAACCCCCAGCTTAGCTAACGTTAACCACCTAACCACCTACAGTAGCTAACGTTAACCAAAACAAAGTGGAATTCATATGATATGTTATACAGTATATTGCGAAATCGGAACATATCATACTAAATGGATGATGGATACCCATCAAATGAATACATAACATATGAAACATATCATACTGAGTGGAGGGAGACAGATTTACATTTACTATGTTATGTCTATCCCTAAGTCCAGGTTGCAGTAGTAGAAAACTGTACGAGGCACAGATGCAACATTAGGCTACCTGCTCTCAATTCTTTTGGAAAAAATACACATTTTGCCCATTAATCAAATAAACGACATGTCTTTTACTTATCAATGTAAACCCATTTTTTTATATTTATTCATCAAATTGAATTAACCAGTACATTATTAGCTAAACTAATGACCGACATCTATTTGGAGCTATTTCTAACAAAGTGATTACTTGGTGTGATAAGAATCCCTTCACCACCAAGGAAAGAAATCACAGAGATTCACATACAGCTGCATGGCACATGTGAAAGGCAGCGAGAGTATTACTTAAATCAAGCATGGCTGTGGGGAAAATCCTCTAAGTGCAACTGCCAGGGAGGCAGATGTGRAACCGCACAATATCTGTGAGATGTGAAAGAGCARGAGTGTGGAGAGAGAGAGAGAGAACAGATGGAAARTTCCACGGTACTGGAATTATGCTGAGACTCAGATTTTCAATTTAAAATGTGTGCCAAACAAACAACATTGAATTCAAAGTTTAACAAACCATACAACTCCATGCAAGAGGACTACTTCGAACAATTTACATAGAAAATGTCACAAAAACACATRTGCAGATGCAAAGTTTGGTAACCGAATTATGGTAAAATCCACCTCGGTTTTTTATGCGACCACATTTTCCAAAAATTCTATTAACTATCTTCTACGCATTAAGATTGAAAGATGTCTTGAGGAAGAATGGGGTGTCAGCTATGACATGACACCTTGAGTTTGAAAAAAATCTATCTTTGAAATACAGTAAGTTAAGTGGATTTACACCCTGTAACAGAATTACGATAACGGAATTACATCATGGGTCCCTGATCTGTACCACACATAAATCATTATGGATATCATTCTCTTCATGGTGATGTATCCTGAATAGGTACACAAAGGTAAACATGTKYAATATCATCCTTTGCATATTTGGATATTATTCTACATACTGGCTATTATTCTAATGAACTCCGCCCCCAAACAAGGCCAAATTTGGTTGGTCTGGACAGGACCAAATCTGAACCAATCATAGACGTCTATGTTTCACAAGTTTGGACAGTACAGCACATCACAGTAGAGTAGAGTTCAGTGCAGTAGAGTTCTGTATAGTACAGTAGAGTACAGTAGAGTAGAGTATATTATACKGTACTCTACTCTCGTGTAATCTAGTGTACTGTACTGAACTCTACTCTACTGTACTCTACTGAAATCTACTCTACTTCTATTTACTGTACTGTACTCTACTGTGCTTCACTGTACTGGACTGTATTCCACTGTGCTGTCCAAACTTGTGAAACATAGACGTCAATGATTGGATCAGTCCGGTCACCAATCACGGACATCTTTGTTGAGCCAAATCAAGGCGGTCTGGAACAGACCAAAAATCTACATTTGTAGATATTGAAATCAAGGGCGGTCCGGACCAAAAAACGATATCTGTGTATCTTGAAAGACCAGAGTGGAGTGTCCAAAATTGAACTACTTTCCAACGTCCATGGACGTCCAGTGTCGGTCAGTGCTTTTACTGGTATCAGTAAAAACAGTACAACTAATTGATAGGCCTACCTTGTTACTTCTGTGAACCTTTCATGATCCTSCCTCATGTGAGAGAGAAATAAAAAATATCTTAAAGATATGTGGGGGGGTTTTGGTAACGGAATTACAAGGCACAAGGCATGTTTCTTAAACTTACAGAAGGCAAATCATTTCTCCAAAACTAAATATAAGTGTTGATATTAGCAAAAATATAAATGCAACATACAACAATTTCAACAATTTTACTGAATTGCAGTTCATATAAGAAAACCAAGCAATTTAAATAAATAAATTAGGCCCCAATCTATGGATTTCACATGACTGGGAATACAGATATGCATCGGTTAGCCACAGATATCTTAAAAAATACAGTAAGGGTGTGGATCAGAAAACCAGTCAGTATCTGGTGTGACCACCATTTGCCTCATGCAGCGCGACACATCTCTTTCACATAGAGTTGATCAGTCTGTTGATTGTGGCCTGTGAAATGTTGTCCCACTCCTCCTCAATGGCTGTGCGAAGATGCTGGATATTGGCGGGAGCTGGAACATATTGTCGTACATGTCAATCCAGAGCATCCCAAACATGCTTAATGGGTGACATGTCTGGTGAGTATGAAGGCCATGGAAGAACTGGGACATTTTCWGCTTCCAGGAATTGTGTACAGATCCTTGCAACATGGGGCTGTACATTATCATGCTGAAACATGAGGCGATGGCGGCGGATGAATGGCATTACAATGGGCCTCAGGATCTCGCCACAGTATCTCTGTGCATTSAAATTGCCATCGATAAAATGTAATTGTGTTCGTTGTCCGTAGCTTGTGCTGCCCATACCATAACCCCACTCTGTTCACAACATTGACATACAAGCAYGCCTACAAAATCTGCTTGGTACCGTTGAAACTGGGATTCATTCGTGAAGAGCACACTTCTCCAGCGTGCCAGTGGACATTGAAGGTGAGCATTTGCTCGCTGAAGTCGGTTATGACACTGAACTGCAGTCAGGTCAAGACCCTGGTGAGGACGACGAGCACGCAGATGAGCTTCACTGAGATGGTATCTGACAGTTTGTGCAGAAATTCTTCTGTTGTGCGAACCCACAGTTCCATCAGCTGTCTGGTTGGCTGGTCCTAGACAATCCCGCAGGTTAAGAAGCTGGATGTGGCGGATCCTGGGCTGGCAGTACATCAGGGATGGACGTACTGCCAAAAACTCTAAAATGACTTTGGAGGCGGCTTATGGTAGAGAAATGAACAAGGAATTGTCTGGCAACAGCTCTGGTGGACATTCCTGCAGTCAGCATTCCAATTGCACGGCATCCTCAGAACGTGAGACATCTTGGTATTGTGTTGTGTTGACAAAAATGCACACTTGTTCAGTGGCTTTTATTGACGCTCCAGCACAAGGTGGACTGTGTAATGCGCCATTGCTGTTTAATCGATGCTTCTTGATGATGCAGAGCTGTCAGGGTGATGGAATTTATTTGGCAAAGAGAATGCTCACGGTACAGGGAGGAAAAATTGGTGCATAAATTTGGGAAATAACGCTTTTTGTGTGTATGGTTCAGCTCATGAAGACTGGGCAAGAACCTTTACATGTTGCGTTTTATATCTGTTGGTGTGTTGGAGCGGTCTGTTACTTTCAAAGTTACTTGTTGTTATATGTATGTTCTCACACATTTTACGACTTTTTTGGTAGATGTTCTGTTTGACCATGAATCCAAAGCCATTATTTTTCACGTGTTTAAGAAAAAAAGTTATATTAGTTGGTTGACGTCATAATCCACCCGTGGGGTGTTTAGGGTTATATAAATGCGTGGCCATGCACGCCCAAACTCAGATCAGTCAAGATGTAGCGACTGACACAACAGTATGTGGGCTTGTGTATCCAACATGAGGAGACAGCCTACAGAGGAGGTGAGGGCATCGGAGTTGTGTTATGGAAAACAACCTCTCACTCGTCAACAAAACAAAGGGTATGGATGCTGGACTTCAGGAAACTATGAGACGGGCACCCCTCCTACTTCCAGACAATCGAAGATCCACAAGTGAGTAAGTGTGGAAAGTTTTAAGGTTCTCTCGTGACACATCACAGACCAACTGAAAATGGTCCGACCCACGACAGACAGGTGTGTGAATAGAAGGCAACCAGCGCCTCTTCAACTCAGAGGCTGAAGAAATTTGGCTTGTCACCATAATACGACAGACTTTTTACTAGATGCACAATCGAGACATCCTGCGGGCTGTGATCAACAGCTGGTACGGCAACTCCAGCCAACAAACCGCAGGACTCTCCAGAGGGGTGTGGCGGTCTGCACAACGCATCCGGGGGAAACTACGGGTTACCTATCCAGGCACACCCGAGTGTCACAGGAAGGCCAAAAAGATCATCAAGGACATCAACCATCTGAACTGCCGTGTTCACGACTCCGATATCACTCCAGAAGGCAGGTCATATCAGGTGCATTAAACTGTGACCAAGAGACTGAAAAACAGTTCTATCTGAAGGCCATGCAGACTGCTAAACAGCAATCACCGACCTGCAGGCTGCGCCTACATAGAAGCGCCAATCAACGGTGGCACTGCTTAAATAATTTGGATATAGTCCATGTTAAGCACAATGCACTCTAATAATGCCAATCATTATATGGTTTCACATTCTTTACATATCATACATGATTATATACTGTATTTATAACCATCTAATTTGCAATTTTCCCTATGCGCTCTGGTCATCGCTCATTCATATATTACGTTGGTTCTATTCATTCACCCTTAGATTTGTGTGTATTAGGTAGTTGTTTGGGGGAGACTGGTTAGGATTACTTGTTTAGATATTACTGCACTGTCCGTAACTGAGAAGCACAAGCATTTTCACTTACACTCGCACATTAACAATTCTGTTAGCCATGTGTATGTGACAAATACAATTTGATTTGATTTGAAATATTGTGCGGACGATGGGCGGGCAGGTGGGTTGCAGGCGGGTGGGTTGAATAAAGAGAAAACAAAAAATCCGTAAATGTATTATTCTTGYGCAATTTATATCTATAGACTACATGGAGGGTTTTCTTTCATTATTTTAGGCTATCTGGCATTAGTGCTTAAGCCTAAGCTTTAGAGCTTAACTGGAGTTATACACGCAGACRACAAATGTTTTTTGGAATGGACAGGAAAAGTTCATGTCATCCGCTGAGGCAAAAAAAGGACAATGTCAGAGTTTAGTTCAATGAGAGAATAGCAGTGAAATGGAGAGTTGAAAATAAAGAGAAGGGAGGGCCAGAAAAGTAATGTTTGGGAAAGATTTGGTGAAGTGGTACAGAGGATGATAGCAGTGTCTCTATGTTATGTGTGATTGTGAGGCGCTATWCAAATTCGACAGTCACAAGACGGGGACTTCAAATWRGCCTATGGCACGTCAAGGGAACTGTAGCCWACTGTTTAGATGGTTTAAATGGAAACTGAAATCTGGACACTGACTGTGGRTTTATAACCTCTCACATTGCTGAAATATCAACTCCTGCAGAATTAAAAGATTCTTGCAAAAATTATRCACCAATTCTAGGCAAAATTTGGACTCGGGAACAAGAGAAATATGATGCATTTCTTTCAGCATCTTGAGAGAAGGCGAATGCGCACTTAGATACCGTCTGTAGCGGTTCTATCTTTATCAGCGTCATAAAAGCTGATAGTATTTAAACCACATMAAATAGGCTACGTATCCAAGCCAAACTGAAGTCTTATCAGAAACGTGTTGGTCGTTTTCACATGCAACTTCTATTTCCTTACAATCGGTCAAACTGATGTCACTTGGAAATGTCTTTTTTYCCCCTGGAGTTACTGCATTTTATCCATAAATGTCTTTGCTGGATTGAAAGAAGCAGGAGATTACAGAGGAAACTTGACCAATGTCAACTAGATTGRAGCATTCACTTTATCGTTTTATGACATTATTCTGTTGAGAAAGGGTTTATTTAGTCTTCTAGGGCAACTTACAGTACACTGAGTGTAGAAAACATTAAGAACATGACAGACTGACATAGATTGACCAGGTGAATCCAGGTGAAAGCTATGATCCCTTATACAGTTGAAGTTGGAAGTTTACATACACCTAGGTTGGAGTCATTAAAACTTGTTTTTTTCACCACTCCACAAATTGTTTGTTAACAAAACTATAGTTTGCTGGCAAGTCGTAGGGGTCATTAACTTTTGGCATGTACAGCAAGTCATTTTTTCCAAACAATTGTTAACGACAGATTAATCTTCTACTTATAATTCACTGTATCACAATGTCCAGTTGGGTCCAGAAGTTTACATACACAGTTGACTAGCTGCCTTTAAACAGCTTGGAAAATTCCAGAAATGATGTCATGGTTTAGAAGCTGTCTAATAGGCGTAAGTGACTCATTGGAGTCAAATTGGAGGTGTACTGTTGGATGTATTTCGATCCTACCACCTCGGTGCCTCTTTGGCTTGACATCAGGGGATATTAAAGAAATCAGCCAAGATGTGGACCTCCACAAGTCTTGGTTGCATCTTGAGAGCAATTTCAAGCATGAAGGTACCACGTTCATCTGTACAAACAATAGTACGCAAGTTAAACACCATGGACACGCAGCCGTCATACCGCTCAGAAGGAGACGCTCTGTCTCCTAGAGATGAACGTACTTTGGTGCGAAAGTGCAAATCAACCCAGAACAACAGCAAAGGACCTTGTGAGATGCTGGGGAAACAGGTACAAAAGTATTCACAGTAAACAGTCCTATATGACATAACTGAAAGGCCCTCAGCAAGGAAGAACCACGCCCAAAACCACCATAAAAAAAGCCAGACACGGTCTCAACTCACATGGGGACAAAGATATTTTGGAGAAATTCCTCTGGTCTGATGAAACAAAAATAGAATGTTTGGCCATAATGACCATCGTTATGTTGGAGGAAAAGGGGAGCTTGCAAGCGAAGAACACTATCTGCAACTCACACAGGGGTGCTGTAGACATCACAGGTGTTCAACTGGGATCATGTTTGGGTGGTGCTATTGCTGCAGAGGACTGGTGCACTTCACAAATAGATGGCTCATGAGAAGAAATTATGGATATATTGAAGCAACATCTCAACTCAGTCAGGAAGTTAAAGCTTGTGCAATGGGTCTTCCAAATGGACAATGACCCCAAGCATACTTCCAACGTTGTGGCAAAATGGCTTAAGGACAACAAAGTCAAGGTATTGGAGTGGCCAAAGCCCTGACCTCAATCCCATAGAAATTTGTGGGCAGAACTGAAAAAGCGTGTGCAGCAAGGAGGCCTACAAACCTACCAGTTACACCAGCTCTGTCAGGAGGAATAGGCCAAAATTCACCCAACTATTGTGGGAAGGTTGTGGAAGACCTACTTTGAACCAAGTTAAATTACAATTAAAGGCAATGCTACCAAATACTAATTGAGTGTAGTAAACTTCTGACCCACTGGGAATGTGATAAAGAAATAAAAGCTGAAATAAATCATTCTCTCTACTATTATTCTGACATTTCACATTCTTAAAATAAAGTGTGATCCTAACTGACCAAAAGTAAATTTTACAGGATTTTGTTACCTTAATCCTTTTCTCTAACACAATACACCATAATGACAAAGAAAAAACAGGTTTGTAGACATCGTTGCACATTTATTAAACAAAAAAATGGAAATATCACATTTACATAAGTATTCAGACTTTACTCAGTATTTGTTGAAGCACATTGGCAGCGATTAGGCATTGAGTTCTTCTTGGTATGACGCAACAAGCTGGCACTACCTGTATTTAGGGAGTTTCTCCCATCTCTCTGCAGACCCTCTCAAGCTCTGTCAGGTATGATGAGGAGGCCTTTACATGCACAAACTATTTTAGGTCTCTCTAGAGATGTTGAATCGGGTTCAAGTCCGGCTCGGCTGGTAAACTCAAGGACATTCAGAGACTTGTCCTTATGCACTCCTGCTTTGTTTGGCTGTGTGCTTAGGTCGTTCCTGTTGGAAGCTGAACCTTCGCCCAGTCTGAGGTCCCTGATGCTCTGGAGCAGGTTTTCATCAAATGATCTCTCTGTACTTTGCCTCCATTCATTTTCCCTCGATCGTGACTGGTCTCCCAGTCCCTGCCGCTGAAAATCTGTAGTTTTGGCCGGCACCCAGCCTTAGGGAAGACTCTTGGTTGTTCCAAACTTCTTCCATTTTAGGTATGATGGCCACTGTTTTGGGGACCGTAAATGCTGGCAGACAATTTTTGGAGCCTTCCCCAGATCTGTGCCTGACATAATCCTGTCTCGGAGCTCCATGGACAATTCCTTCAACCTCACGGCTTGATTTTTGCACCATTGTATATAGATTGTATATAGATTCTCTTTTTTTCTACCATGTTATTGACTTGTTTATTGTTTACTCCATGTGTAACTCTGTGTTGTTGCTGTTCAACTGCTATGCTTTACTTGGCCAGGCGCAGTTGCAAATGAGAACTTGTTCTCAACTAGCCTACCTGGTTAAATAAAGGTGAAATAAAAAAATAAAACATTTTTTGCTTGACATGCACTGTCAACTGTAGGGCCTTATATAGACAGGTGTGTACCTTTCCAAATCATGTCCAATCAATTGAATTTACCACAGGTGGACTCCAATCAAGTTGARGAAACATCTCAAGGATGATCAATGGAAACAGGATGCACCTGAGCTCAATTTCATAGCAAAGGGTCTGAATACTAATGTAAATATKACATTTCTGTTAGATTTCTAAAAATAAAATAGCAAAAAAGAAAAACWATTTTAGAATTAGGCTGTAACGTAACAAAATGTTGAAGTCAAGGGGTCTGAATACTTTCCGAATGCACTTATAGTCAGGCTGTTGCTGACAGGTTACAGTTACGGGCGGGTGCCGGTGAACAAACAGCTGACCTGCACACCACTAGTATCTATGTCTTAATTTCCCCAAAATATAGACTCTTGCCCACTGGGCAAAAACTGGTTGAATCAACATTGTTTCCAAGTCATTGAAAAAACTAAACAATATAATGAAACTGAGTGGATTTTTTAAAAGTCGTCAAGGTAAGGGAATTTTGTATTTTTATCACCCAACTTTGAACCTAAATCTAATGGCATGGTGAATTTCTTTGTTGATTTCACCTTGAATTCACGTTAGTTGACAACTCAATCAAATGTAAATTATTGAACTGACGCCTGTGCCCAGTGGGAAGTCTCTTTAATTTGACATCCAATTTTAAATGCTCCTCTGAACTTCACATTTATGCTCATGCGCCCTTTTACATGGAAATGGCCAGATCTAGGAAGCCGGTGCTCATTCATCTTTGGGTGGTGATACGTTAACGAGATCACGCTATTCTCCTCTTATTGCAGTTCATGAGATTACACTGTTCCCCTCTTATAGCAGGTCATCAATTTATGCCAGACAACGTCGCTCTCAAAGCGCACTGAAAGGGAGTCACTCCCTTTAAAACCATTAGCACACTTTCCCCCTATCAGTGCTCTGTTATCAATACACCTTGGCCTCACTCTTTAAAGGGGTAGTGGGGAAAGAGGAATTATCTTCAGAATTGTGCTACTGCTCTATTCAATACATTTTGTGTGGATTTCTAAGCGAACATGTCGAGAAATAATACACATAGTTGCCATTGTAACAAGTTCATATTGATTCCTCGTGAGAGTTTTTAGGGAATCAGCAGGAGCAGTAGGACTTGCGACAAACTTACATTTCAGGTCAGTGTGAGATTGTCAGAGCTAGCTATCAAATATTTGACAAACACCACTAATAAAAGTCCTCATCTGTTTCCATGGGAACTCAGAGAATTGGGCTTGAGCCCAGACACATGCARAGAGAGAGAGAGGCAATACCAAGATCAAGTGCCTGATAGAAATTGTTGTCAGTGTTTTCTAGTCCCAAAGTATGTACTTTAGTTTTTCTAATCACAATAACTGCATTGTACACAATATTATTGTTCTTGTAGGTATGACTTTATCTACTTGATCTCACTGATTAACTGTTGTCAAAGGGGAAAYTTCACATTATCCCGCCACAAGTAGTGGCTGTAATGCATTTTCTGGGCTTAAAAATGGTGGATAGCTRTTCCACAAATAGCGCCTCAACGATTCCCAGAATAAGGTGATTAGTGGAACGAACGTTTTAGAGAGATTGGAACAGAGGAAGAAGTGACTCRTTTGATTAATTAGATATAAAAGCATTCTTCTGACCATAATGCTAGGGTATGCTGTAATGGTCCATTTCATTTCATTTATTATATTTATTTGACCTATCTGCTCAACGATATGTATAACAGTATGAAATATACTGTAATTCTGCATTAAAACTTATATCAAAAAGTGTACGCTTTTTGAAAGAGAAAGGCGGGAAATTACCTTCCTGTTTTTCTCTTTTTCCATGCTAAAGAGGATAGCAGTGACCTACACATCACAAAGCTCARTGTTGTGGTGGAACAGACCACAGGCCGATTGGTGTGGCTGTGGCGAATAGCTCCACTCCGCAGGTGTAAGGTTACCTCAGGGAGCTGCACTCAGAGGATATTCTATCCTAATGTGTCTGGAGAGAGCAACTCACCCTCAAACACATACCTCATAGCAGAGGAACCACGTGTAAAGTCAGTGACCTTATACCTACGCTGTCATTACTTGCATTTTTTTTCTACAGAAGAGCAATTAATTATGACTAAAGTTAAAGAGCACAGGAGACATCTGCACTTCTTTTTTTTGTTGGAGAGATAATTATCTAGTCTTACTCTAAGTATGTCTTCAGAGGGTCGCGATGGTAGCATTTCTGTCTGCCTATTGACTCAAAAACTCTACTGGTTAGTTATTATGCGTTGTACAACACGGTGTTCCTCTTGTGGAATGCTCAAACCAGATGAAAGTGCAGTGAGTGAGGAGGCCTATTCACGTTGAAGTGTACCGATGGTCAAAGCAGCAAACAAAGTCTTTCCATTTTCACAATGTGACTTCCTGATGACCTTCGTGGTGTGTATGTTCCTAATGTGTTTGTTTATGATGAGTCAACAAACTGCCCGCTGAATCCACCTCATTCAAAGCCTCCACTTCAGAGGGCAAGAGCACTGCAATGCTGCTTTCTGATGCTGTTTTGCTTTGACAGTGGGCGAAACGATCTTAGTCCCAATTTGTTGTGATGTTTTGAAGTGGAGGGCTTGATTATACTGGATTGATCATACTTGAAGTAACTTATAATTCCTTATCACTTTGTTTTCAAAGAGGAAGTGAAATCCTTCAGATCCATGTGAAGACAAAAGTGAATGCCCTGCTGCTGTTTTGTCAGCCTCTGGTTCAGTACACATGTTGTTCATGACTCGTTTCAAGTGACTGAGAATTTAATTGCTTCCTTGTGTACAGTATTCAATATGTCAGGTCTGACATTTCGGTTACTTGAGAGTCAATAACTTTTTGTTATGGTCTCTTTAATCGTCCCCTCCCCGTTTTTATTTGTATTTCAATCTGTCCCCTGGCCTCCAGTGACTCCAGGCSTCTCCCATCTGGGATACCAAGTCCCCACATCTGGCTTCTCCTCTGGACCTTGCTGGGCAGGTTGTGTGTGTGTGTCTTTCTGTMTTTCTGTCTGTTTTTCTATCTGTCTGTCTGACTAGTCCTGGGACCAAGCTCTCTCTTCCTCCAATGGTGCACAGCCTTGATGTGTGGCACATCCAGTCCCCGTTCCTCACTTCCGTCCATGTGGCTCCATGGTTGAGTGTTGATTATTCCCCATCTCTCAGTGGCTGCTGTTGCTGCTCTCCACTGGGGGCCTGATCTCCTTCCGCCACATAACTGTGTTTCTGTTTCTGCTGAGGAATGTGAGAAGCAATGTTTAGATTTACATCATTTGGTTTTTCCATCCAGTTTGCCACTGAGGTGTACTGGTTGTCAGCTTGAGGCTCTTGAGGGCACCCTGATCTGACACATCCAGACAGGCATTGTATTGCGTTGTCTGTCTGTCACAAACACAATGAACTGGGTGGTAGTAACATTATAGAGTCAACAATTAATCGTAAAAAAATTATATTGGTTTAGTATCTTCATTCTGTAAATGAACTGTGAAATTAAAGTTTAATAGAAGTTGATGTTACAGGCAGAATTAAGCATATGGACATGTTAAAGCACATTCTGTACAGCTGAGCAACAGACCCTCAKGGTTACACTTCAAAAGCTCATTGACTTTGACCCTAAAAATAACTTGTACTTWGCATAACTATTTCAAAAAAGGCAGTGTTACCTGTTGCCGTGCAACATAAAATATCTTTGGCTTTCCTGACAGAAATCATCAGTACACTATSTAGCCTACGGTGTAGTTGCCTAACGTTCCATCTGTTTTAACACACATTTCCCAGGAAGACGAACTTGCAGTCAATACTTGCCCATCAAACGCTCACTGTATAGTGCTGCCATCATGTGGGAAAAAATKTAATTGCATCTTCTTTTTTAAACTTTATTTAATTTATTTAAGGCAAGTCAGTTAAGAACAAATTATTATTTTCAATGACGGCCTACCAAAATTCAAAAGGCCACACATACAGTTGAAGTCGGAAGTTTACATACACCTTAGCCAAATACATTTAAACTCAGTTTTTCACAATTCCTGACATTTAATCCTAGTAAAAATTCCCKGTCTTAGGTCAGTTAGGATCACCACTTTATTTTAAGAATGTGAAATGTCAGAATAATAGTAGAGAGAATGATTTATTTCAGCTTTTATTTCTTTCATCACATTCCCAGTGGGTCAGAAGTTTACATACACTCAATTAGTATTTGGTAGCATTGMCTTTAAATTGATAAATTTGGGACAAATGTTTCAGGTAGCCTTCCACAAGCTTCCCACAATAAGTTGGGTGAATTTTGGCCTATTCCTCCTGACAGAGCTGGTGTAAYTGAGTCAGGTTTGTAGGCCTCCTTGCTCGCACACGCTTTTTCAGTTCTGCCCACAAATTTTCTATGGGATTGAGGTCAGGGCTTTGGCCACTCCAATACCTTGACTTTGTTGTCCTTAAGCCATTTTGCCACAACGTTGGAAGTAWGCTTGGGGTCATTGTCCATTTAGAAGACCCATTTGCGACCAAGCTTTAACTTCCTGACTGACGTCTTGAGATGTTGCTTCAATATATCCGCATAATTTTCCTTCTCATGAAGCCATCTATTTTGTGAAGTGCACCAGTCCCTCCTGCAGCAAAGCACCCCCACAACATGATGTTGCCACCCCCGTGATTCACGGTTGGGATAGTGTTCTTCGGCTTGCAAGCCTCCCCCTTCTTCYTCCTAACATAACGATGGTCATTATGGCCAAACAGTTCTATTTTTGTTTCATCAGACCAGAGGTTATTTCTCCAAAAATATCTTTGTCCCCATGTGCAGTTGCAGACCGTAGTCTGGCTTTTTTTTATGGTGGTTTTGGAGCAGTGGYTTCTTCCTTGCTGAGCGGCCTTTCAAGTTATGTCTATATAGGACTTGTTTAACTGTGAATATAGGTACTTTTGTACCTGTTTCCTCCAGCATCTCACAAGGTCCTGTGCTGTTGTTCTGGGATTGATTTGCACTTTCGCACCAAAGTACGTTCATCTCTAGGAGACAGAACGCGTCTCCTTCCTGAGCGGTATGACGGCTGCGTGGTCCCATGGTGTTTATACTTGCGTACTATTGTTTGTACAGATGAACGTGGTACCTTCAGGCATTTAGAAATATTCTGACATTTCACATTCTTAAAAWAAACTGGTGATCCTAACTGACSTAAGACAGGGAWTTTTTTTTTAAAGGATTAGATGTCAGGAATTGTGAAAAAACTGAGTTTAAATGTATTTGGCTAAGATGAATGTAAAATTCCGACTTCAACTGTATATATATATACATTTAGCCATGTCCTGACTCCTGATGCTAAATCATGCTCATCAAGATTTTAATACCACTGTCATGACTCACAAAAAAATGTATAAAACTCCTAATAGGAGACCATTGATTCAACTTAAAATACGTGGCTATGAAAAATMTTTTTGCAGGAGAATTTTGCGTGCATCACCATTCCCTTCCCCCTACATCCATTCTGCCTGTGCCTTTGTTATCAAAGAGAATCCACTAGAGGAAAAAATAGGCTCTTTGTTTTCTTGGGGGTATAGCCTCTAGAAATTCTAAGCGTTGAACACCATGTTAATCATGAACAAAATTACTGGTTGGGTTTACTTGATGTTTTATTGGAAAGTGGCTAAATTCAGACAGTTTGTAAAAACAATCCAATACTGTGCATCAAGAAAAAAAATCACACAGTACAATAACAATGTAGAAAAAAAGTGAATAAATACATTTTACATGGGGGGGAAAAACACAAACCCTTTTTCATTAGGTCGAATCGTCCTTCAAGGTGTCACCCTGTACAACAGTTCCCTCAGTAGGTGAAAATAGGGCCTTTGAGATAGGTGTTCATTGTGAGGCAGGTTTCAGGCAACCGTGATCAGTCCAATGGACGTCAGTTAACTTGATGATGTGAGGACAGCCAGTCTGATGTCTGTGTGTCACAGTGGTTGCGTCCCAAAAGGCACTGTGTTTCCTACATACGGTATATGGCACTACATTTGACCAGAGTCCTGGTCAAAAGTAGTGCACTATATCGGGAATAGGTCCCTCCTCCCTAGTCCAGAGTACAGATGTTCTCCTCCACAGGTCTCCTCATGCGAATCGCATAGATGATGTGGGGCGGCTCCTTGGCTGACAAACTAGGGAAGCAACACAACATCATCGCACGCTGATCATAGACAGGTCTAATTGTAACCTAGTACAGTACATTCTTAAACACATAAGTATACCAGACATGTAAACATATTGCACACAAAACATAAACATTTACCAAGACAATTATTGTTTATGTTTTGTGTTCAATATGTTTGCATGTCTCTTATGCTTATCACATGTTTGCTTACCCGCCTGTCTTTAGAGCTCTTCTGTGAATCCCTCACGAGAAGAAAATAACTGGTTCAAATCAACTTAAGCCAAATCAACGTTTATTAGTCATATGCACAGGAGGATACAGACAGCATACTGTACACAGTTCAATGAAACACTTACTCTTACTTAGTTAGTGGTTAGTGCACTTTTACATGGGCAAACATTTCACATCACAGCAAGATGTCTGAATAAGTGATCATTGGCACACTGGGCTTTTCTACAGAGGATGTGAGTTTGTGGTACATACGTTTGAACCCCAGTATGACCAATGCCCCCGCTATGAGTAGGAGTAGACTGAGGGAGAGAGAGAGCACCGGGACGTTGATCTGGAGAGAAAGGCTGGGGAAAGGGTCATCCACCTGGTTCCAGAGCACAGAGAGAGAAGCGAGCGGGTTAAACTCTTGGGGGCTTATTTTGTCTCTCATAGTCTTCCATAAAGCTGAGTAAAGGGTGATTATATGCCGGTGGTGTTAGTTGACGGTATACAGTTTACTCACCAGTGTTACAGAATGCAAAGCACTGGTGTTCTGTCTTGGAATGGCTATGTGTGAGGACTCAACAGCTTTCCAGTGGTCTACAAAGGGAGAAACAACACAATGGAGTTGATGATGGCACAAGCAAGTCATCTCTTCCCCATCACTTGTCAGGAAATCATGACATTTTATCACCCCYGAGACATCATCGACCACTGCTGCTTGATGCTCTTGAAATGAAAGCTGTACTTTCAACACTAGTTTGTGGTTTCCTATGAGGTCGGAACTTGCACTGAGCAACATATCGCGATTCAAGATAATACTGCATAGCCAACAGCGCACCCTGTTTCGTCAAGGTTACGTCTGAGATGAGGCTCTTTCAGTGATCAATCCGCCCTAGAAAAGGAGTTAGAATTGTGGTCTGRGACTACTCTCCGAGAAGGGTCTCCTCATAGTCATTTTGAAAGTGAAYGTTTGTAAGGCACAATGGTTAGCACATTTTACTCCATTCGATGAACAGGCACATCCGGGAACTGTGGGGGGGCAAAGTAGTTTAATAATTGACGTTATAGCACTGATGTGTGAATGAGGGGTAWATGTTGAAGTAGGCAGTTTTCTTTCCGATCCGCTCCTTCTTCTTCTTTAAAATGTTATCGCGGACTACACCTGCTGGTGTGTTTCCTCTGTGTTTCTAATCTCCTCTCYGTTTGTGCTGTGCAGTTGATAACCACAGTAAGAAACGCTATAAAGTCCACCYTCTTAACAWGCAACACATCAGGATCCCTCTGTCGACAAGGAATATTATCCGGTGTCCCTACTCCTGCTACCATTACTTCTTCAACAACCCTCCTTTCTTCCACTCTTCTCACCGCCTCTGGATAGGAGACTTGCTGGACAGCCCTTGTTATTGCCACCTCTGTCTCCTTCAGCCTAACAGGGTACTTCAGGAATTCGCGTGCATGCTCCCCGCCTCAATTGCAGCGTTTAGGCTCAGCTGGCATAAAATACTCCTCCCGTCTGCATACACTTGACCCATGACCGAGTCATTTACATTCATCACACTGCGTGGGTTTGGGTGCGAAGGCTCTCACAGGTAATCTCGTATAWCCCAAATACAYGTGAGAAGGAAGAGACTCTTCATMAAAAAAACAATAGAATGGATGGAGTGGGCTTCCTCACTCCATCCAACATGTGGGTCAGTAGGTGTGCACCAACCAGTTGATCCAATTCGTCACGTATATCCTTTGCATTTACTTCTAGCGCCACCCCAGAGATAACACCCTTGATAGGCACCTTGCTTCGAAGTTCCACACACACCACATTCCAATCGGACATCTTCTTGAGTCGCGAAGCACGTTCCATAGAAACACAAAAAAACAAAATAAGCCCACTTCTTGTTATTCTTATTGACGCCACCTCATCCAACAYATCCACAATTTTAACTTCAAACGGATCTCCCAGGGAACAACCTCGATCCAAAACCCTTATTCCAACCAAAAAAAGACTCCAAACCTGAAAATTTACTAGATTCCACTACCACTTTAATTCTCTTATTTCCTTTTGCATTCTCCACTGTAATCCGGGTCTTCTCACTCTCCTCTCCACGCCATCTGATTCAAACAGAACATCCGCTTCCTCCATTTTCCCCTCCTCCACCATCTTTAAATTACTCTTCTCTTTCCTCTTCCCCATCTCGTTAGGATTTCTCAACTTCTACTAACCACACGTGAATCATCATCATTATCACCATCATTATCAACGTAGAAATAATATTGATTTTAATATCATCTCTGATAAGGAATATGCATCACACACACCTGGGATCACATTAGTTCACCTTATTTTAGTTTTTTTTTTTACAATATACTCACCTGTGGCAGGGTTAGCTTCTGTGGTTGTTGGCATAATGGTTACTGGAGCAGCTAAAAAAAAATTATAAAAATTATAACAGACGTATTGGGAGAGTCAATTGCATTTTAGGCCTAAAGTTCTGAGTTCACAATGTACGTCTTCTGTACAAAGCAAATGAAAGCTACAAAGTCCATTGATCCCCATTTGTGCCCAAGAATTTTAAATAGGGACATAAATTAATATTTTGCCACAAATTACCTTTCATGACCCTCAAGTTTTGGATTACTTTTTTGTCGTTGAAAATGCCGTCTATGTCCACTCTGCAACAGTATGGCCCGCTGTCCGTCTGCTTGACGTCGAGAATTCCAAGATCCATTTCTCCCGCGAGGACATCACCTGTCATTCTGTATCTGTCCGAAACCTTGGAGATGACCCCATGTTCGTCTGTCTGCACGAGGATGTTATTGCACCAGAACGTGCCACATTCTCGGCCCCAACACACACCGCTCAAACCCAAATGGCCCACTGAATATTGGCAGGACAATGTCGCAGTAGCACCTTCCATCACCTTGAACGCCGACACCGAACACCTGGCTGTTGAGTGGGGGAAAGAAACACAGGTTTGACAAGGCTATTTCCTCGTTCCGGAGTTCCATACACACGTTGTCAACATCCCGAGGTCGACTACAAAACTTTTTCAACATCGCCTGAAGTTATGGTCAAAAGGCTATATTTTGTAGCTTGCTAGGTAGGCCCCTCAACTCGGTTGCTAGAATTAAAGTAAAAGTAGGGTAGTCTTCTAAATAGTATGTACAGTGCATTCGGGAAAGTATTCAGACCCCTTGACTTTTTTCACATTTTGTTACATTACAGCCTYATTCTAAAATGGATTAAACCAAACGTGGAAAAAGTCAAGGTGTCTGAATACTTTCCCGAAGGCACTGTAGGTTAGGCCTATGTAGGTGGGAAYACAAGCTAATACACAGCCATGCTAAATAACTCAAAGTAACATCTTAACACGTAGCCTACTTGTGCAAAAACGTCCATGTCTAGTTGAAGAGTTAGGCCTAGTCAATGTAGCTACAGACAGCAAAGGCCATCGCTTCCAACCTACTTGTCTAGAACAAAGCCATTGGAGAGCTTGTCACTATTTTGTGGTAAACAAAGACACAAAGAGTGAGCCTGCCCTTTCTGTGGTGTTTAAGTCAAATTATGGGGACATCCAATTTAAACCACATCAACGTACCCAATCCCTCGATAGCCTAAACTCCAATTATTTGTAGTGTTTTAGATTTAAATGTTCTTGCCTGAGACTGGTAGGAGGACAAGGATCCAACGCAGGAAAGACGGTCCAGAACCAGCAGCCATTCTGTACATCCAGTGTGTAGGAGTGGAGGGTGCACACGACACTGCGTTGTGCTGGGCGCGGGCAGGGCGGCTCAGAGACAGGGCATCTGAATGGGCAACTGTGTTCTCGGTGCCACTGCCTGTGACATCTCCAGGTTGGACAGCCAGAGTTGCTTTGACCCTTCTGTCAAACTCCTCCCATTGTTGATGGGATTTCCATCTGCATTTTCCAGCATAAAAAAAACTGCATTGATGAGTTAGGAAGCTCATCTCTCACGGTACACAGTGTACATATCTGCACACAGGGATGGACTTTTTAAAAGCTAGCCCCTAGCCTGAGGCTAGTAATAGCTTGGCTGGCCAGTGCCCAAAATCCTTAAATTGATTTTTTTAGGGCTTTTAGTAGTTTATTACAATGTATAAGTGGAACAACAATGCTAACCTATCAATAATAAGACATGTTTGAGTTTCAAGTTAGAGTTTTTATTCATTAYCATATGCAGCAGGTTGGGCTTGAATAAGACAGAGTACAAAGTTGTTTGGAGACAATTTGTGAAGAATGCTGTGGTTATGTTTGACCTTTCACTTAGCTGCCTTTCTATGCCTGGATCCTGTTGCAGATGGGTGAAGCTAAATGTCATGGTTAAAGGAGATGGAGGGGATAGAAAAGGCCCCTTCAGAGAAAAGTAATTGCTTTTCAAGTTGATGCCATTTTTTCTACCTTGTATTACATACAAAAAAATACAGTCATCGTAATTGAAACTTACACTGTTAGTGCTGAATACACATAGATAGCCATACTAGCGAGCCTCTCGTTTCAAACAAACATTTCAAACATACAAATCAAGTAAAGTTTTAGTCATTTATCACCAAAAGCATCTGATTTTGTTGTAGCTTGTCTTGTCCGGTTGAATCATTAGCCTATAAGTTCAGACTCAGCCCTGTAACACAGAGCTACTGCGTTACGCACTGCACAGTGTTAACAGCATGACTGTGGTGATGTGTCCATGCTTTGTCGGGGGCACTCCTCATAGTCGTTTCTCTCGTTGTCATCTATTTGATAGACGTTCTCTACCGCCATCTCTCGAGTCTGCACACCCAAGCTGGACTCTGAGTTGCTGTACAGGACTGTGCTGCCAGAGTGCTCTGGCCTGCTAAAGGAAAGAACAGTAAATACACAGCCAAGGGAGACATGCATGCTTTTATTGACTKCATTATRTAGCTTAGTTCCACTCTMGTGATTTTYCAAWYCAGATGAATTAATGCTGAGAAAAGTTTGAGTTTTAGTGTACAAGCTGACATAGCAAATACATTTTGTATTGATTTAAGATACTTATTTTGCGCTGCATTGCGACTTTTTTATTTTTGTAATTTTTTTATTTAACCTCAACTAGGCAAGTCACTTAAGAACTTAAGAACAAATTCTTATTTACAATGACGGCCTACCCTGGCCAAAGCCTAACCCGGACGACGCTGGGCCAATTGTGCGCCGCACTATGGGACTCCCAATCACGGCCGGTTGTGACACAGCCTGGAGAATACTGTATGTGTAATATGTATTAGATTCTAAAAGCAATACCTACTGGTCAGTTAGGTCATCGCAAGTCATATTTCTTAACGACACAGACAAGAGTACCAACGGCTCACAAGATGTTCACATGAGTGTTCAGAAGAAGCCTGGTTGTTTCACTTCCTCAGAGTGTTGTGGTCTTGGCTCTCATTAGTCGTAGTTTCAGTATTACCTCAGGTCAGTTGCCATAATGTTTTTGCTAATTAGGCATACATGTCTCATGGAGGGACATTGCACTTTGACTCAGTTATTCTATTGGCATATTGTGGTATTTCATCTACTCTGTCAGTTGGAAAAGGTATAGTCATGATTAGCATACTTACATTTGGACTCCCGTAKYAATTGTTTTCCATCGCTTTCCTGTAATTACGTTAACAGAGACTGTGTTAAAGTATTCAGAAAAACTTATTGTAACACTGTCAACACCATTAGGGATATATTCACGAGAATTAGTACTTATTATGCAGGCAAATGTAGAGATGTGTGTACTTACTCAAGACAACRAGTACAGACACAATSACCACGCCTGTCAGAACCAGTAGAATGGACACCAGGATCACAGGCAGCTTATGGCCTGTCATCTGCTCCTGTTAACATCACAGATTCAGTTAAAAYKACATCTCAGTACAGTACCATGTCACACAGTGGGATTTCTTATTTGCCAGAATTTGCCGTGTGGAACTATGCATACCAAAATTGATTCGCTGTAAGGTGGCGTGGATGTGTCTGAATACTCTGTGGAATTTGTGGTCACATGACCTACACAGTGAGGAATTTACAGGTTGTATTTTCTGATGTAAGAATAATGCTGCAATATAAACAATATAAAAGTATGATTTTGATGGACTGATGTTATTATGTGCGTTGTGTTCCATACAGTGTGTGTGGTTGTCCGTGGTCTGTTGAGTTATGGTCACTTTAGCAGGTGCCTGAGATGTTGTTGGGACAGGTGCTGAAATCAGAAAGCAATACAATACTAACTCCTCAGCTTGAAAAATATAGATGCTAAGAAATCATAATATCTGTCAAGGCTGTGGGTAACTGGTGAAAGGTGTCAGGCGCAGGAGAGCTGAGATGCGTGGACAAGGTATTTAATTCAAGAAAACACCAGTATAAACACAATACTATGGTGCTGGAAAAATACTGGTACCACGAAATAAACGGGCGTAATAACAAAACCCGGTAACAATATACCAGCYGTCAGATACAGCCTTACAATAAAACAAACACKYACACAAACATGGGGGAAACCAGAGGGTTAAATAATGAACATGTAATGGGGGAATTGAAACSAGGTGTGTAAAAAACAAAGACAAAACAAATGGAAAATGAAAAGTGGATCGGTGATGGCTAGAAGGCCCGGTGACGTCGACCGCCGAACGCCGCTCGAACAAGGAGAGGGACCGACTCCGGCAGAAGTCGTGACAATATCACTCATTAGGCTGACAATGATCACCTGTAAAGCATCAAGTTACTGTATATCATAGCATGTTGTGCATTTCTTACCTTTCTCAATGTTCAAGTTGACATGATGTTTCTCATCATTCCACAATCCGTAAACATGCACACGACAGCCGTATTGTCCAGAGTCTTTTTCAGTGACATTGAAGATGGTTAGAGAGACATCCCCTGTCTTCAGCTCACCGAATAAATTATATCTAACCGAAGATCTCCATGTCACTTTAGTGCCATCAGATGAGATGATTTCCTTGTAACAACCAGAGTTCGGTATGGCTCCTCTCCCCCAACATATGGCTGATACACCATGCTTTTTGGTGTTATATTTACATGGCAGAGTGACATGCTGGCCCTCAATACCAATGACTTTTGGGGCAATGCATTCACTGACTAGAAACGAGGGAAGGAGGGAGAGGAGGACAGTGATACTTTCAATTGTCAATCATTAATTCACTTATTATCAAGTAAATAACCAGCCTTAACATCAAATCCAACTTTATTTGTCACTTGCGCCGAATACAACAAGTGTAGACCTCACAATAACATAACAATATTGTGTTACTTTTAATTATTTTGTACTTTAGTTTATTTGATCAACATTTTATTAAACCTTCTTGAACTGCACAAAAAGAGATGGGACCATCATGCATCACGTACCTGAAAGTAGACAGAGGAGCAACCAGCCTAAACCACAGTGAGTCTCCATGATGGGGTCATATCACTTCACCCTTCGCCATTCAAACGCCAACTGCATATATACACAGTCATCTGAACTCTCGCTCTTTAATAAAGTCGAACCTCCTGAGCACATGACTTCATCTACTTGACATCTGCTTTCAGATGTTTCCGTTGCACTCAGAAAGGCAGAGATGGTAATTGTGGTTATTTCTTTGGGCGGCTACACATCCAAATCAAATAACACACAGAACTGCACAGGTTTTTGGAAAGTTCACATAGTTCTTAATTGAAAAGAAATTCAAACCAAAACCATTTGCTCATGTCAATTCTGTGGAAGGTTGCATTTAATGTTATGTGGTGTAGAATCAAGACTCAAGGGAAAAAAACTTTCTCTTGAGTGGTATTTATTTATCTTTTCAATTACACCTCATCACAAAAAAAAACATGGCTAGATAACATAGCTAGAGTATACAAAACATTTAAAAAATCCTGCTCTTTCCATAACATAGACTGACCAGGTGAATCGAGCTGAAAGCAATAATCCCTAATTGATGTCACTTGTTAAATCTACTTAAATCAGTGTATATGAAGGGGAGGAGACAGGTTGAAAGATGATTTTTAAGCCTTGAGACATGGATTATGTATCTGTGTCATTCAGAGGGTGAATGGGAAAGACAAAAAATGTAAGTGCCTTTAAACAGGGTATAGTAGTAGGGGGGGGGGGGGGGGGGGGTGCAACTCAGTGTTAGTAACCTCTTATGAGTGGTCCTATATTAGCTACGTCACAACGTGTCGAAGAACTGAGTATGCCTACGCTAGAGGGGACCCAGATGTTTCTGTGATGGGCAGTGGTTGTTCTGTCGCAGTTGGGACAATAGTTGGGATGACAGTTGGGACGAGAGGTGCTACAGGAGTAAAAAAACAAACAACAACATATATTTCTGTTTAAAAACACAACACTGCTGGGGCAGTTGTGACAAAAGGTGCTAGAAATGAAAGCATAGATTTTATGGGATATTTTTTGGTTTACAAACATACAGCTTAACACATTGAAGGACGTAATCATCATCATTATCACCATCATTATCAACGTAGAAATAAATTTATTTTAATATTCATCTCTGATAAAAATCATCAGCACACACCTGGGATCACATTAGTTCACCTTATTTTAGTTTTTTTTTTTACAATATACTCACCTGTGGCAGGTTAGCTTCTGTGGTTTTGGCATAATGTTACTGGAGCAGCTAAAAAAAAATTATAAAAATATAACAGACGTATTGGGAGAATCAATTGCATTTAGCCTAAAGTTCTGATTCACAATGTACGTCTTCGTACAAAGCAAATAAAGCTACAAAGTCCATTGATCCCCATTTTGCCCAAGAATTTTAAATAGGGACATAAATTAATATTTTGCCACAAATTACCTTTCATGACCTCAAGTTTTGATTACTTTTTTGTCGTTGAAAATGCCGTCTATGTCCACTCTGCAACAGTATGCCCGCTGTCCGTCTGCTTGACGTCGAGAATTCCAAAATCCATTTCTCCCGCGAGGACATCACCTGTCATTCTGTATCTGTCCGAAACCTTGAGGATGACCCCATGTTCGTCTGTCTGCACGAGGATGTTATTGCACCAGAACGTGCCACATTCTCGGCCCAACACACACCGCTCAACCCAAATGGCCCACTGATATTGCAGGACAATGTCGCAGTAGCACCTTCCATCACCTTGAACGCCGACACCGAACACCCTGGCTGTTGAGTGGGGAAAGAAACACAAGTTTGACAACGGCTATTTCCGCTTCCGGAGTTCCATACACACGTTGTCACATTCCGAGGTCGACCTACAAAACTTTTTCAACATCGCTGAAGTTATGGTCAAAAGGCTATATTTTTGTAGCTTGCTAGGTAGCCCCTCAACTCGGTTGCTAGAATTAAAGTAAAGTAGGGTAGTCTTTCTAAATAGTATGTACAGTCATTCGGAAAGTATTCAGACCCCTTGACTTTTTTCACATTTGTTACATTACAGCCTTATTCTAAAATGGATTAAACCAAACGTGGAAAAAGCAAATCAGTGCTGAATACTTTCCCGAAGGCACTGTAGGTTAGGCCTATGTAGTGGGAACACAACTAATACACAGCCATGCTAAATAACTCAAAGTAACATCAACACGTAGCCTACTTGTGCAAAAACGTCCATGTCTAGTTGAAAGTTAGCCTAGTCAATGTAGCTACAGACAGCAAAGGCCATCGCTTCCAACCTACTGTGCTAGAACAAAGCCATTGGAGAGCTTGTCACTATTTTGTGTAAACAAAGACACAAAGAGTGAGCCTGCCCTTTCTGTGGTTTTAAGTCAAATTATGGGACATCCAATTTAAACCACATCAACGTACCCAATCCCTCATAGCCTAAACTCCAATTATGTAGTGTTTTAGATTTAAATGTTCTTGCCTGAGACTGGTAGAGGACAAGATCCAACGCAGGAAAGACGGTCCAGAACCAGCACCATTCTGTACATCCAGTGTGTTAGGAGTGGAGGGTGCACACGACACTGCGTTGTGCTGGGCCGGCAGGGCGGCTCAGAGACAGGGCATCTGAATGGCAACTGTGTTCTCGGTGCCACTGCCTGTGACATCTCTCCAGGTTGGACAGCCAGAGTTGCTTTGACCCTTCTGTCAAACTCCTCCCATTTTGATGGATTTCCATCTGCATTTTCCAGCAAAAAAAAACTGCATTGATGAGTTAGAAGCTCATCTCTCACGGTACACAGTGTACATATCTGCACACAGGGATGGACTTTTTAAAAGCTAGCCCCTAGCCTGAGGCTAGTAATAGCTTGGCTGCCAGTCCCAAAATCCTTAAATTGATTTTTTAGGGCTTTTAGTAGATTTACAAATGTATAAGTGGAACAACAATGCTAACCTATCAATAATAAGAACATGTTTGAGTTCAAGTTAGAGTATTTCATATCATATGCAGCAGGTTGGGCTTGAATAAGACAGAGTACAAAGTTGTTTGGAGACAATTTGTGAAGAAAGCTGTGTTATGTTTGACCTTTCACTTAGCTGCCTTTCTCTAGCCTGGATCCTGTTGCAGATGGTGAAGCTAAATGTCATGGTAAAGGAATGGAGGGGATAGAAAAGGCCCCTTCAGAGAAAATAATTGCTTTTCAAGTTGATGCCATTTTTTCTACCTTGTATTACATACAAAAAAAACAGTCATCGTAATTGAACTTACACTGTTAGTGCTGAATACACATAGATAGCCATACTAGCGAGCCTCTCGTTTCAAACAAACATTTTCAAACATACAAATCAAGTAAAGTTTTAGTCATTTATCACCAAAAGCATCTGATTTTTTGTAGCTTTGTCTGTCCGGTGAAATCATTAGCCTATAAGTTCAGACTCAGCCCTGTAACACAGAGCTACTGCGTTACGCACTGCACAGTGTTAACAGCATGACTGTGGTGATGTGTCCATGCTTTGTCGGGGGCACTCCTCATAGTCGTTTCTCTCGTTTCATCTATTTGATAGCGATTCTCTACCGCCATCTCTCGAGTCTGCACACCCAAGCTGGACTCTGAGTTCTGTACAGGACTGTGCTCCAGAGTGCTCTGGCCTGCTAAAGGAAAGAACAGTAAATCACAGCAAAGACATGCATGCTTTTATTGACTGCATTATGTAGCTTAGTTCCACTCTAGTGATTTCCAATCCAGATAATTAATGCTGAAAAAGTTTATTTTAGTGTACAAGCTGACATAGCAAATACATTTGTATTGATTTAAGATACTTATTTTGCGCTGCATGTGTACGTTTTTTATTTAACCTATATTAACATAGGCAAGTCAGTTAAGAACTTAAGAACAAATTCTTATTTACAATGACGCCTACCCTGGCCAAAGCCTAACCCGGACGACGCTGGCCAATTCGCCGCCGCACTATGGGACTCCCAATCACGGCCGTTGTGACACAGCCTGGAGAAACTGTATGTGTAATATGTATTAGATTCTAAAAGCAATACCTACTGTCAGTTAGGTCATCGCAAGTCATATTTCTTAACGACACAGACAAGGTACCAACGGCTCACAAGATTTCACATGAGTGTTCAGAAAGAAGCCGGTTGTTTCACTTCTCAGAGTGTTGTGGTCTTGGCTCTCATTAGTCGGAGTTTCAGTATACCTCAGGTCAGTTGCCATAATTGTTGCTAATTGAGCATACATGTCTCATGGAGGACATTGCACTTTGACTCAGTTATTCTATTGGCATATTGTGGTATTTCATTACTCTGTCAGTTGAAAAAGTATAGTCATGATAGCATACTTACATTTGGACTCCCTAGTAATTGTTTTCCATCGCTTCCTGTAATTACGTTAACAGAGACTGTGTTAAAGTATTCAGAAAAACTTATTGTAACTGTCAACACCATTAGGGATATATTCACGAGAATTGTACTTATTATGCAGGCAAATGTAGAGATGTGTGTACTTACTCAAGACAACAAGTACAGACACAAATGACCACGCCTGTCAACCAGTAGAATGGCACCAGGATCACAGGCACTTATGGCCTGTCATCTGCTCTGTTAACATCACAGATCAGTTAAAATGACATCTCAGTACAGTCACATGTCCAACAGTGGGATTTCTTATTTGCCAGAATTTGCCGTGTGAACTATGCATACCAAAATTGATTCGCTGTAAGGTGGCGTGGATGTTCTAATACTCTGTGGAATTTGTTCACATGACCTACACAGTGAGGAATTTACAGTTGTATTTTCTGATGTAAGAATAAGCTGCAATATAAACAATATAAAAGTATGATTTTGATGACTGATGTTATTATGTGCGTTGTGTTCCATACAGTGTGTGTGGTGTCCGTGGTCGTTGAGTTATGGTCACTTTAGCAGGTGCCTGAAATGTTGTTGGACAGGTGCTGAAATCAGAAAGCAATACAATACTAACTCTCAGCTTGAAAAATATAATGCTAAGAATCATAATATCTGTCAAGGCTGTGGGTAACTGGTGAAAGGTGTCAGGCGCAGGAGAGCTGAGATGCCTGGACAAGTATTTAATTCAAGAAAAACACCAGTATAAACACAATACTATGGTGCTGGAAAAATACTGGTACCACGAAATAAACGGGCGTAATAACAAAACCCGTAACAATATACCAGCCGTCAGATACAGCCTTACAATAAAACAAACACGCACACCAAACATGGGAAACCAGAGGGTTAAATAATGAACATTAATGGGGGAATTGAAACCAGGTGTGTAAAAAACAAAGACAAAACAAATGGAAAATGAAAAGTGGATCGGTGATCTAGAAGGCCCGGTGACGTCGACCCCGAACGCCGCTCGAACAAGGAGAGGACCGACTCCGGCAGAAGTCGTGACAATATCACTCATTAGGCTGACAATGATCACTGTAAAGCATCAAGTTACTGTATATCATAGCATGTGTGCATTTCTTACCTTTCTCAATGTTCAAGTTGACATGATGTTTCTCATCATTCCACAATCCGGAAACATGCACACGACAGCCGTATTGTCCAGAGTCTTTTCAGTGACATTGAAGATGTTAGAGAGACATCCCCTGTCTTCAGCTCCCCGAATAAATTATATCTAACCGAAGATCTCCATGTCACTTTAGTGCCATCAGATGAGATGATTTCCTTGTAACAAACCAGAGTTCGGTATGGCTCCTCTCCCCCACATATGGCTGATACACCATGCTTTTTGGTTATATTTACATGGCAGAGTGACATGCTGCCCTCAATACAATGACTTTTGGGCAATGCATTCACTGACTAGAAACGAGGGAAGGAGGGAGAGGAGGACAGTGATACTTTCAATTGTCAATCATTAATTCACTTATTATCAAGTAAATAACCAAGCCTTAAACATCAAATCCAACTTTATTTGTCACTTGCGCCGAATACAACAAGTGTAGACCTCACAATAACATAACAATATTGTGTTACTTAATTATTTGTACTTTAGTTTATTTGATCAACATTTTATTAAACCTTCTTGAACTGCACAAAAAGAGATGGGACCATCATGCATCACGACCTGAAAGTAGACAGAGGAGCAACCAGCCTAAACCACAGTGAGTCTCCATGATGGGGTCATATCACTTCACCCTTCGCCATTCAAACGCCAACTGCAATATACACATCATCTGAACTCTCGCTCTTTAATAAAGTCGAACCTCCTGAGCACATGACTTCATCTACTTGACATCTGCTCAGATGTTTCCGTTGCACTCAGAAAGGCAAGAGATGGTAATTGTGTTATTCTTTGGGCGGCTACACATCCAAATCAAATAACACACAGAACTGCACAGGTTTTGGAAAGTTCACATAGTTCTTAATTGAAAAGAAATTCAAACCAAAACCATTTGCCATGTCAATTCTTGTGAAGGTTGCATTTAATGTTATGTGGTGTAGAATCAAGACTCAAGGGAAAAAAACTTCTCTTGAGTGGTATTTATTTATTTTTTCAATTACACCTCATCACAAAAAAAAACATGGCTAAATAACATAGCTAGAGTATACAAAACATTAAAAAATCCTGCTCTTTCCATAACATAGACGACCAGGGAATCGAGCTGAAAGCAATAATCCCTAATTGATGTCACTTGTTAAATCTACTTAAATCAGTGTATATGAAGGGAGGAGACAGGTGAAAGATGATTTTTAAGCCTTGAGACATGGATTATGTATCTGTGTCATTCAGAGGGTGAATGGGAAAGACAAAAAATGTAAGTGCCTTTAAACAGGGTATAATAGTAGGTGGGGGGGGGGGGTGCAAACTCAGTAGTTAGTAACCTCTTATGAGTGGTCCCCTATATTAGCAATGTCACAACGTGTTGAAAAACTGAAGAACTGAGTATACTTAATTAATTATTGAGTGAAATATATACATGATAATATATTTTGATGAGTCTATACATCTGTAGGAGCATCATAGATCCAGGCATCTGTATCATGTGACTGAGAGGTATTCCACTCTAGGGTTCCTGCTGCTGACAATGGGGAAATGCAGGTCTCCTCTGACTCGGCTATTTCTGGACCGTCTCAGACCTAGATGGAAAGGGGGGGGGGTGACGACAGACAGACTTTTAATGCACACTATGCAGAAAAAACGGGAGTCACCACTTTCACATCCACTTTGAGAGGCAAACTGTTTTAAGCAGCTCAATTCTTCTCTGACATTATTAACCCCTGAACAAAGAATTGCTCCAATAGGATCAAGAACAGACAGTTGCACACATTGATTAAAGCTAATGCCCTGATAGACAAGAAAAAGTAATCATATTCATGTCATGATTGATGGAAGAAATGTAATTGCTGTGACTGCTCCACCACTCACTAAGAAGAACTGCTAGAATCAGACCAAGGATGAAGGCGATTGCTCCCACTCGGACAGTGTGTTCCTATTAGCTTTCCAGAGATGGAGAACCATTTTCTGCTGTGGGTTACAGTCATAGTTTTGTTTCAGGCACAGTGATTGAAGACAAAGTTGAAACAAAATGTTGATTTGCATTTTGCTACCTTATAGCTCATAAGGCATTTAGGTTTTTATGTACAAATATTCTGGTTGTATGTTAGCTTAGGGGCATTTTGATATAATTTGCTTCATATCCAGTTGCACTGTACCTTAATTCCTTGACAAGACCTATATTGGCCTGTGTGCAGTCATAAAGCATATCAGGACCTTGCTCACCTAGTAAGAAAAAAGATCCGACATCTCAAACCTTGACTAACTGTTAGTATCAATGACTTTTTCTGATCTATCTTCATGTGCAATACAGATTATCAAAACATATTCAATGTTGGTGTTGATATCAGATACTTCTCTGCTCTTCTCTGGTGTGAAAAGGGGACTCAGATTTTCTATGATGGGCAGTGGTTGTTCTGTCGCGTTGGGACAATAGTTGGGATGACAGTTGGGACGAGAGGTGCTAAAGGAGTAAAAAAACAAACAACAAACATATATTTCTGTTTAAAAACACAACACTGCTGGGGCAGTTGTGACAAAAGGTGCTAGAAATGAAGCATAGATTTTATGATAATTTTTTGG